>NC_142437.1:36445454-36748484 GCF_059453495.1 Arachis ipaensis
TGAGATTTCTAGTTCTTGGTGATCTCTATCCTCCTCCTTTGTTGAGTTGTCTTCAGGTTGTTCGAAAAGTGTGCCTTGCTTGTCTTCAGTCTCTTGATCACTTGTAGTGACCATTTTGCAATCTTCCCATCTTACTTTCTTTGCTTCTCCTTTGGGGTTTTTCTCCGTGTCACTTAGGAAGCTATCAGTAGGTTTGGGAATCTTCTTAGCTAAATATCCCACCTGAAATTCCAGATTCCTAATGGTCTCTCCCTGGTTCTTAATATTGGCTCACACCTCCTCTTTGAACACCTTATTTTCTTGAATCTCTTGGCATATTCCTTCAAGTAAGGCTTCAATCTTAGAGAGCTTGTCATCAATTGATGGGTAATTCAGAGCAGATGTGCTGTTTTGGTTTTGATAAGCGTGTGAAGAAGTGTTATTGTGGGGGTGTTGAGATGTCCTCTGTGTGAATTGCTGGTGAGCTGCATTGTTGTTGGAGTTGTAACGTCTCTGGTCTTGGTTTTGATCTTGCTCACTTTCCCACCCAAAGTTTGGGTGGTTTCTCCACCCAGGGTTGTAGGTCTTGGAGTATGGATCATAGTTTTTCCTTGGTGAATTCCCAATGTAGTTGGCTTGCTCCTGACTACCCTCTGCTTCTTCATTCAGTCCTTCTTGGGTTGTTGATGAAGTTGAGATTGCTGCTACTTGGTTCCTCTCCATCTTCTTGGTGAGGTCAGCCAGCTGCTGGGTAATGAGCTTGTTTTGGGCCAACAGAGCATCTACATTGTTTAGCTCCATTACTCCTCCTGTGTTCCCTCTTTCGGAAGCATAGAAGTAGTCGTTCTCTGCTACTGTTTCAATAACATCTATGGCTTCCTCAATAGTCTTCTTCTTGTTCAAAGATCCTCCGGATGAATGGTCTACGGCCTTCTTTGACTCATAAGAGAGCCCTTCATAGAAAATGTGCAGTTGCACCCATTCGTTGAACATATCTGGTGGGCACCTCCTTGTTAGGTCTTTAAACCTCTCCCATGCTTCATATAGAGTCTCACCATCTTGTCGCCTGAAAGTTTGGACCTCAGCTCTCAGCCTATTGATTCGTTGAGGAGGGTAAAATCTTGCTAAGAATTTGTTCACCACGTTTTCCCAAGTTGTCAAGCTTTCCCTTGGGAAAGATTCCAGCCACTTGGCTGCTTTGTCCCTAAGTGAGAATGGAAATAGGAGCAGTCTATAGGCGTCAGGATGAACACCATTAGACTTCACTGTGTCACATATTCTCAGGAAGGTGGTTAAATGTTGATTGGGATCTTCTTGAACACCTCCTCCAAACGAACAGTTGTTCTGAACAAGGGTGATGAGCTGTGGTTTAAGTTCAAAGTTGTTGGCATGGATTGTTGGCTTTTGGATGCTACTTCCACAATTGCCTGGGTTTGGATTGATGTAAGAGCCCAAAACTCTTCTATCCTCCCCAGCATGATTTGCTCTACCTCCTCCCCCATGGTTGTGATCCTCTTCTTCATGATGGTTTTCCATGTTGTCTTCCATGTTTAGTTCAAAGAATTCCTCTTCTTCCTCAGCACCAACCACTTTCTTTCCTCTTGCCTCCCTCCTTAATCTAAGGAAGGTCCTCTCAGGTTCAGAATCGAAGGAAGTTGAAGCCCCGCTTCTTCTCCCTGTCATATAACCATCAAGTGCAAGCAAGAAAAGATAGGTGCAGAAAGTATTTTTGTCAGAATTACTGTTAGTTGTGGGTGATGCAATATATCAAACAGTTAGTGGGTTAGCAAACAGAATTGAAAATAACAAAGAAAAACAAAAGAGTAGGGGGGAAGGGAAGAAGTTTAACTAAAACAGAAAGTAAATCACTCAAACAAAAAAATGAAATTCACAAAAATAAAAATGCTCAATCTAGTGATCTTCCAATTTAATCATTGTTGATGCATAATCAATCCCCGGCAACGGCGCCATAAACTTGATGCACGGAAAACTTGTCTCGCAATAAATCTCCCTTCGGCAAGTGTACCGAATTGTCGTCAAGTAAAACTCACAATAGAGTGAGGTCGAATCCCACAGAGATTGATTGATCAAGCAACTTTAATTAGAAGAATGTTCTAGTTGAGCGAATCCAGAATTTGGGTTGAGAGTTGCAGAAAATAAAATGGCGGGAATGTAAATAACAGAAAAGTAAATGCTAGAATTAAAGGACTGGAAGTAAATGACTGAAAATAAATTGCAGAATTGTAAATGGGAATGGGGGATTTGCTCATAAAAGTAAATGGCAGAAATTAAAGAGAATGGGTAAGATCAGAGATGGGGAGTTCATTGGGCTTAGGAGATGTTGCAATTCTCCGGATCAAGTTCATTTTCATCTCTTCCTCAATCAATGCACTCATTGATCTCCTTGGCAATCTTAATTGATTGAATTACAATTTCTTGCAATTCAATCTCTCAAATCTTGATCAATAGCCAATTCCTTGGTCAATTGCTCATGAGAAGAGATGAAGTATGGTCACTGATTATACACATGCATTTCCCAAATCAAGTATTGAGAGGGTTATAGTCACATACCCATCCAAACCCAATTTGGTCCAGCATGAGAAAGCATTTCTAGCTTGATCTCTTCATTCCTCTTTCAAGGTTCAGAAGAGATCCAAGTTTGAATAGCTTCTTTTCCAAGATAACTACTCAATTGGATGAAGATTGAAAGCTTTCAAGTAAAATCAAGAGAAAATATAGAAGAAGAATAATGAAAATTAGTATTGATCCATCAAATTACAACAGAGCTCCCTAACCCAATGAAAGGGGTTTAGTTGTTCATAGCTCTAGAAAATGAAAACAAAGATGGAGAATACATCATAAAACTAGAAATTGCAGAGAAGGTAAAATACAGAGAGTAGTTCTCTTTTCCAACTTCCAGAACTCCTTCAACAATTCAAAGCTACTCCTATATATACTACTTCTCTCAGCTTCTAGTTGGCTCTTCAAGTCTTGGGCCTTTGGATCTTGAGTTTGAAGCAGTTCTCTTCTTCATTTGGGCTTGGCTTTACTAGCAGAGAGAAAATGTGAAGTGGCCAGAGACATTATCTCAGGACGTTAGGGGTGTTAACGTTTAGTGAAAATATAAGTTCGAGAACGTTAGTAACAATCAACTTTCTCACTAACGTTACTAAGTAAAAGCCACGTTAACTTCAATGTTAGTGGCATAAATGTTGCCACTAACGTTGCCTCTAAGTCCTTCGCACACGTTATTGAGACTTAACATTCCGAATAACTTTGAAAAGCCCCCTTTGTTCCCACGTTAGAGCCCACGTTAACTTAGTTAACGTGGCTCTTTAACGTGGGCTTGCCATCCTTCGAGAACGTTAGTGACACTCAACATTGTCACTAACGTTCCAAGGTGCCCCTATGCCTCACGTTAGAGTCCACGTTAACTAGGTTAACGTGGCTTCTAACGTGGCCATGCTTAGCCATCTCCAACGTTAGTGATAATGTTGAGTGTCACTAACGTTGGCCATTCTTTCACTCATCAACGTTAGCTTCCACATTAACTAAGTTAACGTGGAAGTTAACGTGGCTCCTTGGGGGGTTGTGTGGTTGCTTCCAACGTTAGTGACAATGTTGGGTGTCACTAACGTTGTCGACCATTCTTGCTTCTTACGTTAGCTCCCACGTTAACCAAGCTAACGTTGGAGTTAACGTGGTGTGTTTCTCCTTAGGCCAATGTTAGTGACAATGTTGAATGTCACTAATGTTTGCGTTTCTCCCCCTTTTTAATGTTAGAGGCCACGTTAACTAAGTTAACGTGGACTCTAACGTGGCCACTTATGAGCATTTGCCAACGTTAGTGACAATGTTAAGTGTCACTAACGTTGGCTCAACTTCCCCTCTCCACGTTAGAGCTCTCGTTAACTTAGTTAACGTGACTCTTAACGTGGTCAATGATGGCTTCGAGAGCGTTATTGGTAATCACTTTTCTCATTAACTTTGCAAGTTACCTCCCATTCCTTGCTTCCTTTGGTCCTGAAATCAAGCAATAGAGTGCATCAAAGTTCTAATATAAGTCATGGGCAATGCAGCATACAATTTGTCACTAAACTCATGCAAAATCTTCATGAAATAATGTAAAATGCACAATGTATGCTTGAATCAGGGTGCAAGTGTATATCTACCCAAAACTAGCTTATTTCCTAAGAAAATGCATGAAACTAACCTAAAAACAGTAAAGAAAAGGTCAGTGAAACTGGCCATGATGCCCTGTCATCACAACACCAAACTTAAAGCTTGCTTGTCCCTAAGCAAGTACTGGAACAAGAGAATGATGAATGGTATGCCAAGAGCAGTGAACCTAAGAGGGAAGCAGATACTGGTCACTGAAGAGGCCATTGAGGATATTCTGAAGCTTCTGCCTAAATCTGATCAGCCAGATGGTTATCAAAAGGATGAGGAGGACATGCGCTTCATGAAGTTTGACTGGGATGCCGTCAAGGCAAGGATAGCCCATGATCTGACTGTTCCATGGGTCATGGGTCAGAACACCACCATGTCTAAGGGAATCAAGCGGATTTACTTAAATGATGAGGCTCGGCTATGGCATCAGATCCTGAGCAACTTTGTTATGTCGAGTACCCATGAGACGGAGCTACCTGCCGCTATGATCACCCTCATATGGTGTGTGATGGAGGGTAAGGACTTGTACCTGCCACACTTCATCCGGTACTACATGGCTAGAGTCCACGTCCGAGGCACTCTCCCCTTTCCATATCTACACAACTAGGCCGTCGAGCTGACGTGCCTTGGGAGGATGCTGATGAGAAGCCACCTGCTACAGAATGCAAGAAGATTATCCCTCACAGCAGGAACTTTCTGACTTTGGGCTACAGACCTCCATTCCTCACAGCCCCTGGTGAGACAGCCACACCGTCTGTTGGCCCCTCTTCCTCTACAGCTACCCCAGCTACCCCTGCTACCCCCACTGCACCTCCACCTGCCTCAGAGCCAGTTTATCACCTAGTACATCGCCTGTTTCAGCAGCTAGACCAGATGGAGCACCGCAACCGGCGCCGATATGAGAGATCTGAGCGTCGCAGCAAGCGATGCTATGAGCACCTGAAGCTGATGATCCGTTCTGGCAGCAACATCCCCTCCGAGCCTGACACACCATCAGAGCCAGGAGGAGGTGGATGATCACGAGGCAGAGACCCATCCACATAGAGAGGCTGCGCAGGCAGGCACGGAGCAGGCTGCGTCACAGTAGGAGGCCCCGTCTCTGATTCAGGCTGTAGACCCAGAGATCCCTATTCAGTCAACACCTCCTCTACAGCAGGCAGATCCTCAGACCACCACCACAGAGACTCCGGCTACCCATCTTTCCAGTGATGACACCCCTTCACACCCTGCTTGAGTGAGCATCAGGGACGATGCTTCATTTTAAGTGTGGGGAGGTCTCCATCTCTGGCGTATTTTTTGGTGAACCACTACAGACTCTTTTACTTTATTTCGCTACTTTTCTGTATTTTTTCTTTTTATTTTTTATTTTCTCAGTACTTATACATTGTTATTTTCATGTATTTTTACTATATTTCTGCATGTTGCACTTTAGTTCATATTTTATCCATTTAGTTTAGTTGCAATTCTAACTTATTAGTTATAGAAAATGTGGATTAATTAGTATAGTTTACCCTTTTTAGCATAACATAACTTAGTTTAAATTGAAAATATAAAAAGGAAGTAAACTAGAGACTTTAACACAATAAAAACAATCCACACACCTTGTATATAGCATTACATGTTAGTTAGTTAACAACATTTCATCAAGGAGAAACACTAAAACTTTAAAGCCACCTTAAGATTTACATTGAGAATAATGGAAACTCTTAATTTTTACTTGCATGACATATATAAATGGTATATAATTTTTGAGTTAGAGAACACACAGCCTGTGAGTTTTGAGCTTAATTGTATGGTTACATTTAAACCATAATTTTTATTCCTGTGTGTTCCGCCCTTCCTTTTTATTCTGGTGTTCTTTACTTTGTTTTAATCTATATGTCCGATTATAGAATATAGATACATACCAAGAAAGTGATTGAGGCCATTGTTTGATTCTAGCTCACTTATCCCAAATTAACCTACCTTTTACATCACCCTTGTTAGCCCCTTGAGCCTTTAAATCCCCTCTTATTCTATAAACCACAATACTAGCCTTAAGCAGAAAAACAAAATAAAAATCCCAAGTTGAATCCTTGGTTAGCTTAAGATAGAAAGTGTGTATTGTTTAAGTGCGGGAAACCTATTGGGAACATGGATGATAAAAACAAAGGGTAGAAAGTTAAAAGGAATAAAATAATTCAAAATAAAAATTTTGGGAAGCATGCTCATGTGAAATCAAAATAATTGAATTACCATGTGCATTAAAAAAAATTTTTGAATAAAGGGGATACAAAATAATTTCCCAAATGCAAAATAAAGCAATGCACATGGGACAAAATTAAAACTAATGCATGAGCATGTAACATCAAAAGTGGGAAAATTTGGGTGAACAGGTAAAGAAATTCTTGCTTTACAAAGTATGTATGTTAGGTGAGATCTTAGACTAATCAAGGATTCACTTATTAGCTCACTTAGCCTTATACATATACCCTTACCTTTACCTTGGCCCCATTACAACCTTAATTAAAGACCTCATATTTTTGTATGCCTATATTCTATAATTGTTGATTGGTTAGATGAAGAACAAAGTTATAGAAAGTAAGGATAAAAAGAAGAATAGAGTGATTAACCCAATAAACACTGAGTGACTAGAGAGTAAACACAAAATCCAGTGAGGGTTCAACAGCTCATCAACATATATCTCTGCTTAAATTGTTAATTGTCTTGCAAGTTTGTAAAATATTTTTCTCTCTCATCTCAATTGTAAAAGTGCTTTATCATTATCTAAGGTTTGGCTATGCATATATGATTCTTTGAGAATGTGAATTAATTTAACTACATGTAAGTTTTATATACAAGTGAATACAAAAATTAGAATTGCATGATTCATTTAGGTAGTTGCATTTAGAATAGATTGCATTGCATGAGATTCCACCACTTCAACCTTACCTTACTCTTTATCTTGGATTTAGCATGAGGACATGCTATTGTTTGAGTGTGGGGAGGTTGATAAACCCATATTTTATGATATATTTTATTCTCAATTTAAGTTATTTATTCAATCCTTCACTCACTTATTCATGTTAATTGCATGGTTTTACTTTTTCTTCCTTATTATGTGATGTATGTGAAAAACATGTTTCTTATGCTTTAAAAATAATTATTTTAATTACCCTTTATTTCCATTCGATGCCGTGATTTGTGTGTTGAGTAGTTTCAGATCTTCTAAGGCAGGAATGACTTAAAGGATGGAAAGGAAACATGCGAAAATGGAAGAAAAGCATAAAACGGAGTTTTTGAAGAAGCTGGCAGCGACGCGATCGCATGGACGACGCGGTCGCATGCCAGCGCGAAATGGCAGTGACGCGACCGCGTGATTGACGTGATCGTGCGCCTTGAGCGAAACGCATATGACGCGGACGCATGATTGAGGCGACTACGTGACAAGGAAAACTCCATATGACGCAACCGCGTGACCCACGCGGACGCGTGACAGAGGTCACGCACCAGAAATTACAGAAAACGCTCCCAGTGATTTTTGAAGCCCTTTTTGGCCCAAATCCAAGTCCAGAAGGCATATATCAGAGGTTATGAAGTGGGAGAATGCATCCATTCAAGGAGAGTCTCCAATTATTCACTATTCATGATTTATATGTAGTTTTTAGGGAGAGGTTCTCTCCTCTCTCTTTTGGGATTTAGAATTAGGATTTCTTTTGCTTTCAGGATTATCTCTTTTTATCAGGTTCAATATTCCCTTTTAATTACTTATTTTCTCAATTTAATTTATGAATTCTTCTATATTACAGATTATTCTTTGAATTAATGTTATTTGAGGTATTTCAGTTCATGATTGCTTTCTTTTATTTATATTACTGTTGCTTCCAATCTGAAGACATTTTTATTCAAGTAGATTTACTTTTTCCCTTTTGGTCTTGGTTAAGAAATCAGTAACTCAGGAGTTATCAAACTCGACATGATTGATAATTGTTATCTTTGCTAATTGAATTGAACTTCAATAATCCCAATCTTTCCTTAGGGATTAACTAGGATTTGAAGATCAAACTAATTAGTCGCTTGACCTTCCTTTGCTATAAGCAAAGGTTAACTAAGTGGAATTAAGATTCAATCTTCATCATCATTGAAAAGGATAACTAGGATAGGACTTCCAATTTCTCATACCTTTCCAGAAGTTTATTTTACAGTTATTTATTTATTTTACCTGCCATTTAAATTACTTGTTCCTCATCTTCAAAACCCCAATTTACAATCTTCATAACCAATAATAAGAACATACTTCCCTGCAGTTCCTTGAGAAGACAACCCGAGGTTTAAATACTTCGGTTATCAATTTTTAAGGGGTTTGTTACTTGTGACAACCAAAACGTTTATACGAAAGAATTTCTGTTGGTTTAGAAACTATATTTACAACGCGACTATTTTTATAAAATTCTTTACTAGCAAAAATCCTAACGTCAGGGGCATCTCAAGAATATAGAAATCAATTGGAAAAATCAACCCCTTAATGCTCACTAAGACATCTTTCGCAATGCCAACCACTGAGATTATGCTTTTATTCGCCAAAATAAAATGGGCTGCCGACCTTTTCAACGGTGGAAGCTTCAATGCATCATAAACAGATAACGGCATAATGCTAACACGAGCACCTAAGTCACACATGCAATCAACAAATTGTATACCACCTATTGTGCAAGTAACCAAACAAGGACCGGGATCACCACATTTCTCCAGTATAGCACCCATCAAAGAATAAATTGAGCTACCCAAAGGAATAATTTCTAAATCATGAATCTTCTCCTTATTCATACACAAATCCTTTAGAAACTTCGCATACTTAGGAACCTGACGAATAGCATCAAAAAGGGGAATAGTTACCTCAACCTTTTTGAAGATATCCACCATCTTGGGATCTAGCTCCACTTGCTTTTTAGTCTTCCTAGCTAGGTATGGAAAAGGAATTGGAATAGCCTCTTTCAAAACAGTTTCTTCCTTAGAAACTCCACCCTTTGGTTGGGCAACTTCTTCTTCAACTGACTCTTGTACCTCATTCTCATCTTCAATATCTTCTACCTCAATAACATCTTCATCTTGAGTGGCTTCTCTTGAGCTTGGCTCATCGAGACTCCTCTCTTGCAATGTAGTGTCGGACCTCAGGGTGATGGCATTGATTCCATCTTTGGGGTTGGGTAAGGGTTGAGAGGGAAGTGCATTAGAGCTTGAAGGTTGAGTATTAGAGGTAGAGGGTGGTTTCATACAGGATATAAGAGCTTAGAGAGTAGAGGTGAGACCTGTGAGGCTAGAGGTAAGTGTAGTTTGAAGCTTTTTTTGCCCTTGAACAGAGTGTTTCATCTTGGTTGGAGGAAGAAGGAGGATAGGTAATTTAGGGGACTTGTGGTTGGTTGAGTTGAGGTGCTTGAGCTTACCTTTGGTGAGGTGGTTGTTACCTTTGACCTTGGTTTTGTTGTTGGTAGGAGGGTTTTGTTGATACCGGTTTTGTTGGTAATTATTGTTCTACCTTTGGTTTCCACCATTGTCTCTTCCTCCTTGATTGTAGTTATCTCTCCATCCTTGGTTAGAATTACCTTGCCAACCTTGGTTGTAGTTACCACCTTGATTGTAGTTACTGCCTTGTTGATAGTACTCTTGATTCGGACGGTTGTAATAATCAGTGGTAGCCGCCAAGGTGTTGTCCTCTTAGAGTTGTGGGCATTCATCGATATAGTGAGAATAGCAAGCACAAATCCCACATACTCTCTGAGGGATTAATTGTTGACATTGTTGCTGTGGAGGAGGTGGAGGTTGTTGTTGATTGAGTTGGAGTTGCTTGAGAATATTGGTCATCTCTCCCAAAGTTTTGGTGAGGGCGGACTCGGTACTAGAGAAAACTTCCGCAATAGCCTTGGGATAATTATTCCTGTGCCTTGCATGTTGAGTAGACTCGGCTAAATCAGTGATAAGTTGCCACACTTCTGCCGCCGTCTTATACTTTGTCAAAGAGCCATTACTTGAAGCATCCAAAAGAATCTTATCTTGAGGCTTCATGCCTTAGGAAAAGTAACTAATAAGCACTAACTCGTCAATAATGTGATGGGGGCACGAATCTAGGAGCTTCCTAAAATGTTCCCAATACTCATAGAGAGTCTCTGATTCACCTTGAATGACGCAAGATATTTCCTTCCTCAATCTATCAGAGACCTCCGGTGGAAAGAACTTGTCCAAAAATTCCCTTCTAAGCAAATCCCAATTAGTGATAACATTCTCGGGTTGAGTGTAGAACCACTCCTTTGCCCTTCCGTCAAGAGAAAACGGGAAGGCATATAACCAAATGGTAACCTCATCCGCACCATACCGCCTAGCAGTTGAACAAGCAGTTTGAAAGTCTCTAAGATGCTTGATGGGATCTTGAGCGGGTAGACCATGAAACTTAGGAAGGAGATTAATCAATGAGGTCTTTAGCTCAAAATCTGCATTCAAGTTCGGATGACGCGCTTGAAATGGTTGAAGAGTAAAATCCGGAGCTCTCGCTTCCTTGAGAGTGATCCTTCTAGGAGCGGCCATAGTATCGGTCCCTAAATCAATGGAAGAGACGTCAATAGACTTAGTAGGAGAGGAGTTAGTTTCTTTCTCAAATGATGCTTCGGATTCAACCTCGGGTAAGATTGGTGAATTTGGGGAAACCCCTTCATCATCCTCGGAAGCTATCCGATGCCGAGCTCGCCTAATATGTGAAATAGTTTTTTTCAATTTCAGGATCAAATGGGACTAAGCTCGGATCCGGTAATGAACGTGTCATTCAATAAAAGAAACATAGAGCTCATGGAAACAAAATATACTAAGCAAACTAATTAATAAATACTACTAATAACCAACTAACACACAAATAAAAGATGCAATTATGCAAATATGAAAATATTTACACCAACCAATAACTTAGAACACATATGCAACTCCCCGGCAACGGCGCCAAAACTTGACGAGCGAATAAATGTCAGTCAAGAATTACCAAAAGTATTTTTCAAATCAAAGTCGCAAGTATAGTCTTAACCGACGATATTTCTGCTAATCAGAGTTAAAAAGTGTGTCACAATTAAATTCAATAACCGGGAGTAGAATCTCGAGTCGTTTTCCTAGGGGTTGACACAAGATACAAATTATTGGTTAGGATTTTCTGGAGATTTTTGAAGTCGAGAACAAGAGAAATAAATAACTAGAAATTATAGCAATAGATAACTAGCAAGAGTTGTAAAATAATCAATATAAAAAGCCTTGGTTATGGGTGAGAATCGAAAATTCTATCCTTATTGTCTTTCCCAAGTGTGATGGTAAAAGCTGATCGCTTTCACTTAGTTATCCTCTAACGATTCAAGGAAATTCAAGTGAAACAATTAACTTTAGCTCACAAGTCCTAGTCACTTCGTAGAGAAGAACTAGAGTTGGTGAGTTTCAAGCTAATTAGCAATCTTTATTTACCAAACAACACTTGAGTATAACTAGGCATGGCAATTTTCCCCGGCGGGGCGGGTATCTGCGAGGATTTACCCGCCGGGAAACGGATTTGGGGAGGAATTTTACCCCGCGGGGATGGGGGGCGGGGATCCGTTAAATAAACGGGGCGGGGGTAGGGATCGAAGTCCCCGCCCCGTGGGTACCCGTGTAATACTGTATGTACAAAATAACAAAAATACCCTTATATATATATATATTAGTTTCACATGAATGCGTGAACCCTAAATCTCATTTCATTCACAGTGCCGTCACTTTCTCAGTTTCTCTAAGCCTCTCTTCTCAAATTCGCAAATCCTCTCCAGTCTCCACCTCTTCTCTCACCGTGGTCCGCCACCCTTGTCCCCCTCACCGCCGTGTTCCCCTTTCTCACCGCTTCCCTCCTCTCACTCTCAAAGTCACCGCAGAACCATTGTCCCACATCTGAGAAATCTGGCCGAGGAGAACATCACCGTCGCGTGCCAAACCCAGCCCGAGGAGAATCGTCAAAGGCAGAAGCGTTGTCGTCTTCGTCGCGTGAGAAGCAGAATCATCGCCGTTTTTGTCACATCAGAAGAGGGTTATCTTCGTCGCCGTTCAGAAAAATCGTTGGAGGCAAAATCGTGTTTGTTGCAGTCCAGTCTTCGTTGCCGCCGTTGGTCGCCATGGCCGCCATTCTTTCCACTAACTCAGCCTCTTTGATTTCTGTAATTTTTATTTACCTTAAACATTTGTTAATTACTATGGTATTGTTGTGATTTCCTGTGATTTTCTAAGTTAGCCTCTATAATTTTGCATTAGTTGCTGCCTCTGTGTTAATGATGGAATTTTTTGCCTGTGATTATGCCTCATATGAGTTTGTTTAATTAAACCTATAGTATTTGTTAGTCAATCAATTTTGCAGTGGTTAAAAAGAGTTTGGTTAATTTGATTGAGGATATGTGATAATAGATAATTTAAAGTTTGAATTTTTTCATTGATGCTTGTTTTTTTTCTTCAAGTTTTTCTTATTTTTTCCTTATTTTCTGAATTTCTTTTAAATATCCGCGGATATCCGTGGGGACTAAGTCTCCGGCGGATACGGGGTCCCCATTACCCGCCGCAGGGACGGGGCAGGGACGGGGACAGATTGTGGAGGCGGGGGGCGGGGGGCGGGGGGCATGTCCCCGCCCCATGGGACCCCGTTGCCATCCCTAAGTATAACAATTTAAGTGGCTCCAATCACTCAACCCCAACCAAGAAAGAAAATCTACTCCATGATCTTGGATGACATTTCCTCAAACACTTGGTGAGCGAGGTAAAAGACATGATAAAAATGATAAAATAACTAAAATTTAAATTACCACTAGCAATAATCAACAATAGCAAATCAAGCAATGACAATAGATATGGAAATGACTCAATGCTTTAATAAAATTCAAGAGTAACAAGATCTAAACATGAATTTAAGTAACCAAATGGAAAAGAGTACTAAAGAAATTAAAGAAGAAAACTAGAAGGAGAATGACTATAATTGAAGATAACAGCAGTTTCTCTCAAGATCCAATGAAAAGTAAAACTTAAGAATGCCAAAAATTCTAGAGAGAAGTGGGAGTTTCTCTCACTAAAATTCAAAAAACTCAAAAACTAAACTAAAGTGAAAAGTGTGTTCAGTCTCAGCTCCATCCCAACCTCTAGTCTGCGTTTTCAGGCTTGAAATTGGGCCAAAATCAGCCCAAAAATCTCCCCCAGCGTATTCCTTTAATTGCAGCACGTGACGCTCGTCACGCGTACGCGTCGCGTCAGTAGGCTCTGCACAAGGTCACGCGTACGCGTCGCTTGGAAAATGGCTTGATCATGCGTACGCTTCAGCCATGCGCGCGCGTCGCCTCCAGCTTCTCAAATCTTCAAATTCTTGTATTCCTTCCATTTTAGCATGCTTCCTCCTCATCCTCTATGCCATTCATGCTCTATAAATCCTGTAATCAATTAACACACATATCACGGCATCGAATGATAATAACAGAGGATTAAAATTTAGCGATTTAAAGGCTTAGGAAGCATGCTTTCAATCATAACACAAAATTAGCTTAAAAACATGCAATTTACATGAATAATATGAGAATAGTTGACAAAACTCACTCAATTCAGTCCAAAATATATCATAAAATAGTGGTTTATCATCCGCAAGCGCAGCCATACCACGCTTGGGTGAGCATCCGCATGCACGATGCTTTGATGCTTGCGCTACCTTGGACATGCTTGTTTGTTTATTTTGCAATCTCTTTCATTTTTAGGCCATGCTCTTTGCTTCCACTTGTTTTTAATCCATCCTGAAATACTAACAAACACATCAAAACATCATGTGGATGATTAAAGATTCAAAACATTCAAATTATGACAAGAATTTATGATTTTGTCACTTATTGCAATTGAAAAAGAGAATTATAAATATAGGCAATTAAGCACAAAAGGTATAGAGAAATTAAGTAGAATTCCCTAAAATTTGTACTAAGTAGTCACATAAAAATCAGCTTTATCAACCTCACTCCTCTCGTGTATCTTCTTCCCTTTTTTTTTTTTTTGACTTTTTTTAGTATCTTAATCTCATTCTTCTTATCACCAAAAGGCATTGGATTGAACCAAACTCAAAGCTTACCACAGTTGCCTTTATTGCTGACAAAATTGAAAAGTCTCTTATTTCCATAACCGTTGCCTTTGGTTTTGTTGCCTTCACCTCTCTATGTCGTCATTTTCTTTGTCTTCTTATGTGTTTGCTTGTGCATCTACTTCATGGTAGATGTCTCTCTCTTTTACTTGTGCTTTTGCTACATCACCTCTTTCAACTTGTGGTATTATATTTTCTCTAATTTTTATTTATATATTTGAGTTCTTTCACACTTTGCAAAACTTACACTCTGCATACATCATCTTTTTGTGATTTATGCATAAATTATAATTTTCAACACTATATTCCAAGTTTTTCGATATGTTTAGTAGGCACTTCTAAAATTAAAGTAAAAATGCGTAGACTTAAAAATAACTCTTGGTATAATTTTAACGTACTAAAAATTTCTCTATTACAGCACAATTTGTTACAAAAATTCATATATGTTTTCTATTATATGAATATATACTATTTTTACCCTTTTTCTTTTTCAAGATTTTCTACAAAACCTTTCATAATACTTTTTCAAGTTAATGAATACTATATGTAAATCTTTCTTTTCGTTCGATACATTTCCATTATTAGTCTTAATAAATATATAAACTTCATGGTAGACCTAACCAACATATAACAAAAATTGGTTTTTCAGAATTTGAATATCTTATCTTAGCTTCTACTTTATCATCCTCTCCTACGATTCTATGTTATAGCTCAAGATCTTGATCTATTTATAATTTTTATATTTTTTTTGTGTATATCCCTTTTGTTTTTGTGATTAGAGACTAAGGGAGCAAGGTGGTCATTTTCTTTAATTTTAGTATATTCTTTAACTTATTCTTTATCCGTTTTATAATTTTTTGAACCTTAATCTTTTGAATTCATAAATAGAGAAAAAGTCTTGATACTTTTTTCTTTATATAATTTATTCAAACAAAAATTCTCAAAACATTCATTAAGTAATTTGTAAAAGAGTAAAGTATCATTTTTGTCCTCAATGTTTGGGGTAAATCTTATTTGTGTCCCTAACGTTTAAATCGTCCTATTTGTATCCCTAACGTTTGTAAAAGTGATTCAATGTTATCCTGCCGTCAATTACACATCATGAGCGCTTTAGTTTGAGTTTTAAAAATCTCTTATTAAAGTTAGAATACAAATGTCTGGGATAGAATCGATGATCTACTCCGAAAAATAGCTCATCAAATGTTGAAACTAATTCCTACAACATTTACATAATTCACTTTTCTAGGGACATAATTGAATCTAAACACAAATAGTGGGTATAATATTAAAATCGAACACATCCAAGTGAGACCTAATTGAGAATAAGTACATCCAAGTGAGACCTAATTGAGAATAAGTACATCCAAGTGAGAATAATTGAAAAATATAATCTGATTTGTTAGTATAATTGATAGTAGGATAACATTGAATTACTTTTATAAATGTTAAGAATACAAATAGGACGATTTAAACGTTAAGGACACAAATAGGACTTACCCAAAACGTTAGGGACAAAAATGATACTTTACTCTTTGTAAAATTAGCTCTTCTGTCTTTTATTAATTCTTTTTTTTTTTTCCAAAATTTCATCATACTTATCCTCTTTAATACACTAGTATATTAATCAAATTTAATATTAATGTAAAATATTTTAAATTATAATTAAACAAAATAATTGAAATATTTAAAATTATTATTGTAATAGTGTTTGTAATAGCATATGATAATTAAATTATTTTAATTAATAAAAAATATACTTTATAATATTTCAACTGAAATATCTAAATAATCATTTTCTATTTTCTATAAAGCCCCACAAATTTTTCCAATTATTATTAATATAATATAATATAATATAATATAATATAATATCACGAGTTTGACTAAACAATTATCATAAGAAAATGAAATTTATTTGTAATTTGATATGTATATTTTAAGATGTAATAATAACAATTATATTCACATTAAAGGAAAACTTTTGAAAAAGAATAAAAAAAAATGTTTCATATAATCATATTTGAACGTTTGTTCTAATAATAGCATCACAAAAAGCATCCTATTTTATAGATTCCTACAACATGATGTAAAAGGGTATAGTATATACATAGTGAGTCGTGGCTCGAATGACAATTATTAAAGGGAAAATTACAAGAATGGTACCGGTTAAACGCCGTCGTTTGAAGTTGGCACAAAACATGAGTTTTTTAATTGTTTTTCATTTTCTTTTGTTTTTCCCCTCGGCCTCGATGCAACGCGGCACATTTCGGCCAATGATATTGTTTTTCCGAACAAAAAAAACGAAATTTCTGGACAAAGCAAAAATATAATATATAAAAAATTAAAAATTCAAAAATAATTAAAAAAATTATTTATATATTAAGATCAACAAAAATAATTATTTTCCGAAATTAAATGATTATTTAAATAACGATATAATTTAACAGCTGTGAAAACTATTATAGGTTTGACCAAAAAATAAATTAGAAACGCACACATTAAAACATAGACCCAATAAGAAGGGGAAAATATAAAAAGAAAGGAAAGGAAAAAGCATAGACCAATTTAAGGGTTTCAAGCGATAAATACAGCACACAAGTACATTACACACAAAAAAAAGACCCAGATGATTATTAAACAAATTGAAGTGTGAGAGAATAGAGCAACACTGTGATCAGGCTCGTGTCTTGCTCTGATTTTTGTTTTTTAATTTTTCCGTTGATTCTTTGTAAGAAGAAGATAATGGGTTGGATTCCATGTTCTGGAAATTCAAATGCTAAGAAGAAGGTGAAGAAGAAGATGGAAGTGGAGGAAAGTGTGAAGCCTGATCCAATCAAAGGTACTCAAATTTGTTATTTTACATTTCAGCGTGGGAAAAATGCAAATTAAAAAGAAAATAAAAAGTGATCAGTGTTTTGTGACTTTGTCAAATTGATGCTCCTTCCATGTTGGTGAATGTAATTGAGACTGTGATATGTTTTGTACTACTTTGTTTCTTGCTTTTGTATGGATTTTTATTTTAACTACTGGAATCGTGTTCTTTAATTATTATTATTATTATTATTATTATTATTATTATTATTATTATTATTATTATTATTATTATTATTATTAAAGTCTTGCGTTGACATGAATGAAATTGCTAGACTAAGGTATCGCGATTTTGCAAGCTTTTCTTTTTATCTTATGGGGAAAAGGTACTTTTCTTTTTGGAAAATTGGGATGAGGTTAATCTGCTATTCTATATGGTTCTATCATATAAGTGAGATCTTTTGTTTGGTTTGTGTGGTTTGTTGGATTTCAACAATTTGTGTGTTTTTGCCTTTATCTTTTAATTGAAAACTTTATTTTTCAGATTTTGTTTTGGCACATTACACTAGCATAATTGAGTTATGTATGTAACTATATACCCTATGTTGGTAAAGTTGCCTGAAATTTTCGATTTAAGTTTATTTAATCATTAGATTATGATTTTTGTTATGTGAGGGTTTTTTCTCCCTCAAGCTTCCTGGTTTCTGATTTCCTCATTGATAATATATCCACTTTAACTTTGATATTTATATGATAATTAATTGCTTCTTTCTGAATGATGAACATGAATTAATCTTTGTATTTCAATCTAAGAACTTGGTGTTTCATTTTGCTTATGCTCACTTAAACAATATGTCTTTGGAATTGAGTGCAGGGAAATTGAAGAGGAACTCGTCCATTAATTCGGCAGATTCATCTAAAAATGGGAATACTGATCACATTGCTGCACAGACATTCTCCTTCCGTGAGTTGGCAACTGCAACTCGACATTTTCGGGCAGAATGTCTTTTGGGTGAGGGAGGCTTTGGTAGAGTATACAAGGGCCGTTTGGAAAGTATTAATCAGGTGAGTTCTGTTTCTCATGATTTTTTTATGAAGAGTAGGAGAAAGTTTCTGGGGAACTAAGTAATGCTTGATGAATAGGATAAAGCAGCCGGTGAATGAATTATTGCTTCCTCTCTTTGCAATTCATCATTTCCCTGATATCCACACTGCTTTGTTGTCATAATTGAAATAATAGCTTATGAATTTTCCCAGCTTGAAAATGAAGCCTAACTCTATTGTTGTATGTAGATTGTTGCAATTAAACAACTTGACCGAAATGGCCTGCAAGGGAATAGAGAGTTCCTAGTTGAAGTGTTGATGTTAAGTCTTCTTCATCACCCGAACCTTGTCAACCTTATTGGTTATTGTGCTGATGGAGATCAAAGACTTCTCGTTTATGAATATATGCCATTAGGATCCTTGGAAGACCACTTACATGGTATTAATTTGTCCTAATTAGTATATTTGTTCCCTTTGTTATTCAATATCCTTTATTATCTTTTAATGCATGTCGGTAACACGCACACATTTTGCAGATGTTGCTCCTGGCAAGGAACGACTAGATTGGAACACACGAATGAAAATAGCTGCCGGAGCAGCAAGCGGATTGGAATATCTTCATGACAAAGCTAACCCTCCTGTTATATACCGAGATTTAAAGTGCTCCAATATTTTGCTCAGTGAAGGGTATCATCCCAAGTTATCTGATTTTGGTTTGGCTAAACTTGGCCCAGTTGGGGAAAACACCCATGTATCAACAAGGGTTATGGGCACCTACGGATATTGTGCTCCCGAGTATGCAATGACAGGTCAGCTGACTCTGAAATCAGATGTTTATAGCTTTGGTGTAGTTCTTCTGGAAATCATTACGGGAAGGAAGGCAATTGACAATTCAAAATCTGCAGGAGAGCAGAATCTTGTTGCATGGGTAAGAAATAAGTGCTACCATTTTCTATTCTCTTAGGTTTTCTGCGGATGAATTTAATTCATTGGAGGAGGAAATTTAGTTGTTGAATAACTTTTGAAAAGTTTCATTGTGATATTAATAGTTAAAAGTAAGTAGTGTGGATAAATGAGGCGAGGAATCTATATGAATTTCTTTTGAATTGGCCATGCTTGGAAAATTGGATCTGGTTAATTGTGCTTAACCTTCAAATTTAAGTTTGATTTCTATGCACCATCATTGTTAAAACATCCAATTAGGTGCTGCTATGCACATAAAAGTGGTTGTTTTAAGATAGCCTGTGCAGTACTTTAACTTTTTGTTTACGTGGCATCCCTGGATTGGATACTAGTAAAACTTTGACATGCGCACGAATTAATCTCTCAATATAATCTATAGTTCTCTATTACCTCGTAGTTGAAGGTAAGAAAACATGATGTATGATTAAAGATGTAATTGTTAAGTACTGAAGGAAAGTGGGAAACCAGTCAAACCACACCTTAAAAACTAGTTGTTAAGAAGGAAGAACCATTCTTCTTAAATACAATATGCATCCCATACTACCCGATTTGAGACTTTGGGCACTCCATAATATCCAAGTCCCAAACAATACACCACCCTTGGAAAGCTGACGTCCACGGTGGCTTTACTCTATTGACACTGACCCAGAAGTAACCACCTTGCTACCGGCTATTAGTATTCAGTATTTATCTTAATCTAGCCTATAGGTAGTCCTTTCCATGGCGCCAACAACCAAGGCTGTAATACTATTGTTAAGTACCTAAGTAAAGTTGGATACCACACCTAAACTAGCTGTTGAGAAGAACCACTCTCCTTAAATATAACATCAAGCATCCCATACTACTTGATGTGAGATTTTGGGCAACCCATAATATCCAAGGTCTTAACATAAATTTTTGAGAGGAAAACAATGGTGTGAAGTTTCTAAATAAATCAAGTGAGATTAGTGAAGGGGCCCCGCATGGGGGGGGGGGGGAGTTGGTTAAAGTGTAATACTAGTGCACAATTTTTCGTTCTTACAGTAGTCTTTTTTGGTTTGCCTCTTCTTTGTTTTAATCCCTTCTATGAATTATTTTCATGAAAAGAAACTCCTTTCATTGTGATGGTTGAAAAGTTATTGGTCAAACTTTTGCATATCTCTCTTTGCTATTTACCTGAATTGAAGTTATTTTGATATGGTTAATTGTGATATTAGTAACTTAGGGGGAGACTTTCCCTTAATTGCAGGCTAGACCCTTGTTTAAGGATCGAAGAAAATTTGCGCAAATGGCCGATCCAACGCTTCAAGGTCAATATCCTCCAAGAGGACTCTACCAGGCCCTTGCTGTGGCGGCAATGTGTGTTCAGGAGCAGGCCAACATGCGTCCAGTTATAGCCGATGTTGTTACAGCTTTGAGTTACCTTGCTTCCCAAAGATATGACCCGAATACACAAACAGCACAAAATTCTCGCTTCGCTCCTGGCACTCCTCCTAGAACCAAGAGGGGACACTGATATGGAAGCTCAAAGTTTTGCAGCCATACGAAGCCTCGTGCGAGTCTTGAATACCTTACATTCTGAAAAGGGATTCTCACTTTCTTAGCGCGCTGCAAGAGATATAGGTTTCAAGATGTTTATATTCAAGTTGCATGTCGGGGTGTTCTTAGTTCAGATTATAGCGTTACTAGAAGTCTTGAGTTTTGCTCTCCTTGCTGTGCATAGAACTGCTCCTATTTCCATTTGGGGCCAAGATAGTTGTTTCCACCGTTCTTTTCTCCGTATATTTATAGTTAAGGTCAAATTTCTGGATTCATAATTGGTGTTCTTTCTCTATAGGCAATGGTTCTGTAGCCAAATTGCATAGATGTCATAGCTTGTGCTGTTTGGAGTTAGAGACAAATACAAAGAGTCAAAGACTGAGGAATATAAAAATATGTTTGGAGTTAGAGATAGTACAAAACAATATTTCTGTATTTTCTGTCTTTCTATAATGTGGAGTTGGAGGAGACATAATTTTTTTGTCTCCTATATTTATGTCACCTCTCATTTACCAATCTGTGCCTTGGTGTCTTATTCCTGATCATGTTAGTTATATAGTTATAAAACCATGTAGAAATATAATATAGTATATCTTTTCTCCAAGCAGGAAAGTATGGATACGCTACAGCTACAATACAATGTGATTTTTGGAAGTTTATTTTACTATTTGGTGGATATTTTCAGGGAGTAATTATTCAAATCAGTTCATACACAATGTAGTCCCTATAATTTACCTTGGTTAGGCAATGCAGTCTCTTGCCAATTTGTGCTATTAGTCAATATCGTTGACTACAAATCTGACTACTAACATAAAACGCTAACTCGCATACTTAACGCCATATTTAAAGATCCAAAATGATGCGTTTGAGAGGTGCGGTAAGTGAGGCTTTCCTCAACCCTCCATGGCGCACAAAATGTCAAAATGACCCCAAACCCACCCTCTTTTCTTGATTTTTATAGAGAACCCTAACCTCCTTCCAACGTAACACCCACCTCATCTCCCACATCATTCTCGCCCCCTACATTGGTCCAATTCACCATCTCCGTCATGCATCCATCCGTCACCATCACGCTGCAACCCCACCGTTAGCATGATTCGCGCACACAACAGAGGTGCATGTAACCACAGTAAACTTGTGTCGAAGGTGAGAAATAATTCACCATTGTTGACTTCTAAATGTGTTTAATAATAGATTAATTTAATTTATTGTGTTGTTGTCTGTATAGAAATTAGTGAAGAAAGAAACCGTAACAGATTATAATAGTTTGTGTTTAGCTGTTGATGCTTTCTCCTAACATGGTAATAACTGCAAAAGTTAATTTAACTTTCCACAAGTAATTTATTTCGTTGAATGTGCACAAACCACTCCATGGTTTCTTTATATGCTTTATTCTTGTGTTGAACGTGTCTCTTTGGTTGCGAGAATAGGTGAATCTTTGCCCCTTTTTTCTTCTTTAAAAGTTGTCAATTTTTGTAGGGTTGTCAACATGAGTTAAATTCATTGAGCCCAACTGTTTATCCATTTTAACGGACAGATTTTGCCTTTAAACTTAAGTTCATTTAATTGTGAGTTAAACAGAGTAATTTGCAAACTAAATGATTGACCCGTTAAAATTTTTATTTTTATTTTTTTGTCTTTTTTCAATAAAATTAGCACTTTTGACTAACTCCCATATTGATATTTGAGATTGACAATTTTCACTCTTTTAGTCTTTTAAATTTAAAATTTACTATACTAGTCCCCAAGACCCAACTCTAGACACCATATTAGTCATAGGACCATTTCCAGTGCTGAGTCAATGAACGAAATGCTGAGTTAACTTTGAATTTTTGTTTTAACTCTTAAATAAGGCAAAAACGATGTCGTTTTGGAGAATGAAAAAAGATATAATGATTTGCACATTATATAAATTTTTCTTCTTTTTTTGTCTTGTTTAAGTGACAAAATGAAACGGCACTATTTAGCCATGTGTCCAGCATGACAAGTTAGAGCCAGCACTTAGTTCGCAATATTATTCACGATCCGGCTCATTAACTAAAAAAATATGTTTTATTTAAAGTTTTTGACCTAAACGTAATATTTTTTGCTAAAATATTTTTCAAAAAAAATAAAATGAAAGGATAAATGGGCCAATCCGTTTAACTCATCGAAATGGCTATACACGATTTGGGCTAAAAAACTATGGCTCATAAATAAAATGGGCTTAAATAGACAAGCCCATTTAATCGGCAGACTTAGACAGACCGAATTTAAATGGGCCGAACTAGTCCATTTGACAGCTCTAAATTTTTTTATCACAAGTTATAATCTCTTATGAGAAAGAGCATTCAAAAAATTGTGTTTCAATTTAAACCTTGCTTTTTTACCTAGTTACTGTAAGATCCGGTTAATTAACGGCTAATTAACTCATAAATGAGAATTTATTCTAGAAAGCCAAAAATGTTATTTTTATTGCTTAATATGATAGAGGAAATTGAGACGAGAATTTCGGTACCAATTTTATAGAAATCGGACCAAGATTGGACCGAACGGGCCAAACCGGGCCAACCGGACCCAAAGTGGGCCCTTGGCCCAACTAAACTAAACCAAAACCCTAGTTTTCAGCACTCTCTCTCCTCATTTGAGACACTAAACACGCTGAAATGGAGGCCATGGAGGGAAGAACACTCTCTCAACTTCCTTCTCTCACTTGATCTTCAAACCACCATAACTTTTGATCTAGAGCTCCGATTGCCGCTCCGTTTGCGGCCACGCGTTCACCGCGGAGAGCTCTACAAAACCCATACAATCAATCTTGAGGTAAGCCACGTTTTACTGTTCGAAATTCCAGCCCTTGATTTCGAGTTTCATGAGCAAAAATGTTGAGATTTTGGGTTCTTTGATGTTATAGGACCCAACTCTCTTGAAGGAGAAGGTTAATCTTGTCTCTTTGGACCTTGGGTGTGGTAAGATTCTCAACCCTAGTGTAATTTGTTGTTCTATGAGGTTTGGGCATTGAGATGTTGTGTATGGGTATGATGATTGTGGCTTAGGTTGTGTATATGTGAATATTGGAGCTTGATTGGTGATTTTGGAAAGCTTGGAAGAGGGTTTTGTGTGATAAAATCTGTTCTTGGAGGTGTTGATACCTTGAGAGCTTGTGGACAAGTGGTTTGGAAGTGCTCCGGTTGAGCTTGGGAAATTGGCTAAGGTATGGTTTCGGTTTCCCGTATCTAATATGTAATGTGGTAGGAAATACTTAGGCTAGAGGCCCTAAGATAGGCATTGAATTGATGATGTTGTGGAATGGTTGAGATATATGATGTGATCATATGTGTGATTATGAATATTGATGCCTTGATTGTGTGATATGTGAGAAAATGCATGTTGTGATATATGCTTAATGAATGATTGAGGTTGAATTGATGGGTGGTGCCATATTGTTGGTGAGTATGATGATTATGTATAATGATGGTTGATTGAAAATTGATATTGTTAGAAATTGGGATGAGAAGGATGTATGACATAATATTGTGTTTATCCTTTGGCCTTTTGATTGAGAAGTGTTAAAATGGTTGGAGGTAGTTTTGAGAATTTTGGTAAAATGTCAATGCGTGAGTTGAGGATGACTTGTTGTTGAATTTGGTACACTTTGATTGATTTCAAAGAAAAGGGATGAAATTGGAATGTTTTAATTGATTTTGAAAAGAGTTGAAAGTGGCTTGTTTTGAAAATGGCACTTTGTGGTTTTGAATGAAAATATAGTTTTTGGGCATACTTTGACGGGACATAACTTGGACTACGGATCTTTGATTTGTGCCAATTCTGTTTAGAAATGAAATTGGATCCGGGATGTCCATGCCATTCGAAGAACGGGTGAAAAATGATTTAAAATGAGAGAGTTATGACCGTCGGAAGATTGGGGGTTGAATCTGTGAATTCTGCAGCTTTTAACTTAGAAAATTTTTAGCAGAATGACCCCTCGCGCGTAGGCGCACTTGGCGCGTATGCGCCGTTCTTCGAGAAAGCATCATCCACGCGTGCGCGTGGAGTGCGCGTACATGTGGTCCTGTTTTCATCCCAAAGTTGATTTTTGAGTTTTAAAAGCCAAACTTCATACTTCTAAGCCTCCAATCTCACCACGTATGTCTTAAATCATTATGATATGCCTAGCATGAGAAAAAGGGCTAGTGAATGTGGTAACTTGCGAGTGAAGCAAGGGAAAAATGAATGATCCATGAGGATCAAAGATGATTATGTGAGATGTGGAGGATGGCGGTGGAAGTGCTTGTTATGCCATGGGCTGAATGGCCGTAATTGTTAATGAATTGGCTGGTTATGGATTTAACCGTGAGCCGGATGGCTGGATTATGCCGTGTGGCGGCGGAGCCATGTTTATGGCTAAGTATAAATGCATATATGTTGTTGAATGAATTGTGAATGTTGGCACTTCCACCATTGGAGATGAGGGTTTCCCTGGGTAGTAGCAATGGCTAGCCACCATGTGCTCCAGGTTGAGACTCGAAGCTCTGTTAACCCAATGTCGTAAGTGTGGCCGGGCACTGTGAAAGGCCCGGATGAGCTCGCCCCCATAAATATTCACCAGTGATGGTGATGGATAAATATTCACCAGTGAGGGTGATGGATATGGATCATGATTATGATCAAGTTTATGATGAGTATAACTCGAGTTGGGGATGCACGACAGAGGGACAGTCCAATGGCTAGCTACCAGGACTTGTCGGGTTGGCTCTATAACCGACAGATGATATCATCAGCCACTAGGGACAGGCATGCATCATAAGCATACTACATGAATTGTTTGAGATTGCCTATTTGACTGCATATTACTTGCTAATTGCCTAAATGCCTTATCTGTTCCTATTTGTAAATCTCTTGTCTGATATAACTGTGTTTGCTATATTATACTCCTGCTGGTGGTTGGGAGGTCTGAAGGAATTGGAAAGGGAAGTATTAGTTAGACTGAAGAATCTTTAGTCAGTTGCCACTTACGGTTTAGCTTGTTTATAAGCTTTGATATTATCTGGAGGAAGTTCTAGGATTTGCCGTCGGCTTTCCTCTATTATTATGTATTATATATGTGGAAGCTGTTACCGTGCTGGGGACCTCTGGTTCTCACCCATGCGGATTTTGTGGTTTTCAGATGCAGGACGCGAGGCTTCTCGTTGAGGCATGCTGGAGACTTCTGGATTAGCGAAGATCCTTTGTTCTCGGGACTCTGTTTTGGGTTATATATCTTGTTTAGATACTTTTATCTCCATTAAATAATACAAACTGTGATGACTCCTTCTAGAGGGGATTTTTGGAGAATAGGTTTTCTGTATTTGTGTCCCTTTGGGTTTCCTTTGGGGTTTCCTTATTTTATAATATGTATATATTGCTATGCTCGGACCGGTTCTCTTCGCAGCCAGGTTTTGAGTCTTGATATTCTTGTTTTTGACACTCTTTATATATATGATCTCGCGTTAGCTTATCCCGGTTCGTTACGTTGTCGATCGGAGTGTTGCCCGTTCGAGTTACGGTTTTTGTTTACCCCCTTTTTCTACAAAGGCTCCTAGTTATAATCAGTTATTCATACTACTATACGTACTAAATTTTTGTTTTAGAGGTCGTAATACCTTGCCATCTCTGAATTATGACTTAAGCATAAGACTTTGTATGGTAGGGTGTTACATTATGGTATCAGAGCAGTTCGTTCCTGTAGAGCCTGAAGAATGGACTGACTATGCTTCTGTGCATTCTCTGTATGTGTGTTATGTGCTGTTAGTATATCTACTTGATATAGTTGGCATAAATGTTCATGAGCATGCATTTGGGACTTTGAAGCACTAAACTTCGGATATTGAGACTGATCAACTTAATATCGATTGCTTGGTGTGTATAGGAACCAGATGGCGCCTCGTGGACGCGGTAGAGGTCGTGGGAGGAGTTGTAATAATACTCGTGCGCCGGAGACTAACCCTAATGATCCGGTGAACTTTATGACTGCGTTGGAGAACATGGCTGCTGCTATGCAAGCCACTGCTGAGGCTCTTGGTCAACAGATGAATAACCATGGTAATGATGGAGGTGGAGTTCAGGGCCCGATGACACTGGCAAACTTTTTGAAGGTTAATCCACCTAAGTTCAAGGGAACTACTAGCCCGACTGAAGCCGATACGTGGTTTCAGGCTATGGAACAAGCACTGCAAGCACAGGTGGTACCTGAAGGGCAGCGTGTGGAGTTCGCTACCTATTTGCTCACTGGTGAAGCGTCGCATTGGTGGCAGGGTATCCGACGCCTCCTGCAGCAGGGTGATGATTATATCACCTGGGATGTCTTCCAAGAGGAGTTCTATAAGAAGTACTTTCCGACTTCTGCTAGGACGGCCAAGGAGCTTGAATTGTTGCAGCTGAAGCAGGGTACTATGTCCGTATCTGAGTATACTAACAAGTTTGAGGAGCTGTTCAGATTCTCTCGTATGTGTCAAGGGACTCCGGTGGAATATGAGGAATGGAAGTGTGTTAAGTACGAAGGAGGACTCCGGAGCGATATTTTCAGTTCAGTGGGACCAATGGAGATTAGGACTTTCTCCGAATTGGTGAACAAGTGTAGGGTTGCTGAAGAGTGTGTGAAGAGGGTAGCCACTGAGAAAGGAAATCACAAGGGATCATTTCCACAAAACCGAGGGAAGAGCTTTGCACCTAGAGGTCCGTCCTTCAAGAGGGGAGGTTCTTTTAGGAGGCCCAACAACAACAACTCCCAAGGGAAAAGGTTTGGGAAGCAGCCTCAGAATGATCAAGCTTGTACTAGGTGTGGAAGTCACCATCCGGGAGTACCATGCAAGGCTGGATGGGGTTTGTGCTACAATTGTGGAAAGGCGGGGCATAAAGCCGCAAGTTGTCTGGAGAAGCAAAAGCAAGGTGCTGGGAAAGCACAACAGACTGGTCGGGTGTTCACCACCTCAGCTGTGGGTGCAGAGGGATCCGAGACACTCATTCGAGGTAACTGTGAAATGGCTGGTCAAACTTTAAATACTTTATTTGATTCGGGAGCATCGCATTCATTTATTGCATTTGAGAAAGCCCATGAGTTAGGATTGAAGATCGTAACCTTAGGTTATGACCTAAAGGTACATAATGCTACCCATGAAGCCATGGTAACTAGGCTAGGATGCCCGAAAGTTTCGTTCAGGTTTAAGCAGCGTGATTTTGTCCATAATTTAACCTGCTTACCGATGATCGGTCTTGATCTTATCTTGGGATTGGACTGGTTATCTGAGAACTATGTCATGCTTGATTGTTCTACAAAGTCAGTGTACTTTATGCCGGAGGATACAGAAGGGCCGGTTGTGGTGAATAATTATTACTTGAATTCGATGATGGTGAACTGTTCTGGAATCGAATGTCAGGGTATCCTGTTGTTAATCGCGGGTGTTTCGGGTGATGATCAAAGGTTGGATCAGATTCCGGTAGTGTGTGAGTTTCCAGAAGTGTTTCCCGATGATATTGAGGAATTTCTACCTAACCGAGAGGTCGAGTTTGCTATTGAGTTGGTGCCTGGGGCGGGACCAATCTCAAGTGCTCCTTATAGAATGTCACCATTAGAGATGGCCGAGCTAAAGTCTCAGTTAGAGGAATTGTTGGGTAAGAACTTTATTCGACCAAGTGTTTTCCCGTGGGGTGCTCCAGTGTTACTGGTGAAGAAGAAAGATGGAAGTATGCGGCTCTGTGTGGATTACAGGTAGCTGAACAAGGTTACAATAAAGAATAAGTACCCATTGCCGAGGATTGATGATCTCATGGATCAGTTACAAGGAGCTGGGGTTTTCTCTAAGATCGATTTGCGATCCGGTTATCACCAGATAAGGGTGAGGGGTGAGGATATCCCTAAGACCGCTTTCAGGACTCGTTATGGTCATTACGAGTACACTGTAATGTCCTTTGGGTTGACGAACGCTCCTGCAGTATTCATGGATTACATGAATAGAGTATTCCATCCGTTTTTGGATAAATTCGTTGTTGTCTTTATTGACGACATACTGATTTACTCCAAGACTGAAGAAGAGCATGCGGAACACCTGAAGACCGTGTTGCAGATTCTAAAGGAGAAGAAACTCTATGCGAAACTGTCTAAGTGTGAGTTTTGGAAGGATGAGGTGAAGTTTTTGGGTCACGTGGTGAGTAAGAAGGGAATAGCCGTAGATCCAACTAAGGTAGAAGCTGTGATGGATTGGAAGCAACCAACCACAGTAACTGAGATAAGGAGTTTTCTGGGTTTAGCTGGCTACTATCGAAGGTTCATCAAAGGCTTTTCGCAATTAGCTTTGCCGTTGACAAAGTTAACTCGCAAAGACACTCCGTTTGTTTGGACTCCTGAGTGCGAGGAGAGCTTTCAGACATTGAAGAAAAAGTTGACCACTGCACCTGTGTTAGTGTTACCTGAGCCGAACGAGCCTTTTGAGGTGTACTGTGATGCATCATTAAAGGGCCTAGGATGCATGCTGATGCAGCATCATAATGTGGTGGCGTATGCCTCACGACAGTTGAGACCTCATGAAGTTAGTTACCCTACGCACGATCTGGAACTCGCTGCGGTCGTGTTTGCCTTGAAGGTGTGGAGGCATTATCTCTATGGGGTTAAGTTCCAAGTCTTCTCCGATCACAAGAGCTTGAAATACCTCTTTGATCAGAAAGAGCTTAATATGAGGCAAAGGAGGTGGATGGAATTGTTGAAAGACTATGACTTTGAGTTAAATTACCATCCTGGAAAGGCGAATATAGTGGCGGATGCGTTAAGTCGGAAGTCGTTGTATGCGTCTTGGATGATGCTACAAGAGGAAAAGTTGCTCAAGGAATTCGAGAGTCTAAAAATTGGTGCTCGAGAAGTATCTGGAACCTTGTGTTTGAGCCGATTAGAAATCTCAAGTGACTTTAAGTCCGAACTCCTAAAGGCTCATGAAAACGATGAAGCGTTATGGAAGGTTTTACTGGCTATCGAGCAAGGAAAACAGTGGAGAGTGTCGGAAGAAAAAGATGGGTTATGGAGATTCAAGGGTAGGATCATTGTGCCGGATGTTGGCACTTTGAGGCAAGATATCTTAAAGGAGGCACACAAAAGCGGATTCTCCATTCACCCGGGGAGTACTAAGATGTACCATGATTTAAAGGCGATGTTTTGGTGGCCGGGTATGAAGAATGATGTGGCGGAATATGTTTCAAAGTGCTTAACTTGTCAAAAGGTAAAGATTGAACATCAAAGACCTTCCGGGATGTTGCAACCTTTAGAGATTCCGCAATGGAAATGGGAAAGTATTGCAATGGACTTTGTGTCGGGATTGCCAAGGACTAGTACTGGTTTTGATGCTATCTGGGTGATCGTGGACCGACTGACGAAGTCAGCTCACTTTTTACCCGTTCGGATGACTTACACCCTTGAGGAGCTAGCTCGGTTATACATAAAGGAGATTGTGAGACTCCATGGTGTACCTGCTACTATAATCTCTGATAGAGATCCTCGTTTCACTTCGAGGTTCTGGGGTGCATTTCAGAAAGCTTTTGGAACTCGATTAAGCTTGAGTACAGCGTACCATCCTCAAACAGATGGTCAATCCGAGAGGACGATCCAAACACTAGAGGATATGTTGAGAGCTTGTGTTTTGGACCAACCGGCGAGTTGGGATCGGTATATGCCGTTAGTAGAGTTTGCATACAATAATAGTTACCATGCGAGCATCGGAATGGCTCCGTATGAGGCATTGTATGGGAGGAAATGTCAATCTCCGCTATGTTGGTATGAAGCTGGAGAGAAAGGCTTGTTGGGGCCGGAAATGATAGCTGAGACCACTGAACAAGTCAATAAAATCCGAGACAGAATGCTTACGGCGCAGAGTCGCCAAAAGAGTTACGCCGATCAGAGGCGGAAGCCCTTAGAATTTGAGGCAGGAGATCATGTTTTCCTGAAAGTTACTCCGACCACAGGAGTAGGTAGAGCGATTACAGCAAAGAAGTTGAATCCTCGATACATTGGTCCATTTCAGATCTTGGAGAGGATTGGGCCGGTGGCGTATCGGGTGGCTCTACCACCCCATCTTTCAAACCTGCACGACGTATTTCACGTGTCGCAGCTTCGAAAGTACACTCCTGATGCTAGCCATGTGTTAGAACCCGAATCGGTTCAGTTAAGAGAAGATTTGACGCTTCCAGTGGCTCCAGTCAGAATTGATGATACTAGTATCAAACGGTTGCGTGGAAAAGAGGTTTCATTAGTCAAAGTGGCTTGGAGTCGAGGCGGTGTTGAGGAACACACTTGGGAACTTGAGTCGGAGATGCGAACGGATTATCCGCACTTATTCTCAGGTAATTGAATTTGAATTTGAATTTTGTGGGCAAAATTCCCAATTAGGTGGGTAGAATGTAAGATCCGGTTAATTAACGGCTAATTAACCCATAAATGAGAATTTATTCTAGAAAGCCAAAAATGTTATTTTTATGGCTTAATATGATAGAGGAAATTGAGACGAGAATTTCGGTACCAATTTTATAGAAATCGGACCAAGATTGGACCGAACGGGCCAAACCGGGCCAATCGGACCCAAAGTGGGCCCTTGGCCCAACTAAACTAAACCAAAACCCTAGTTTTCAGCACTCTCTCTCCTCATTTGAGAAACTAAACACGCTGAAATGGAGGCCATGGAGGGAAGAACACTCTCTCAACTTCCTTCTCTCACTTGATCTTCAAACCACCATAACTTTTGATCTAGAGCTCCGATTGCCGCTCCGTTTGCGGCCACGCGTTCACCGCGGAGAGCTCTATAAAACCCATACAATCAATCTTGAGGTAAGCCACGTTTTACTGTTCGAAATTCCAGCCCTTGATTTCGAGTTTCATGAGCAAAAATGTTGAGATTTTGGGTTCTTTGATGTTATAGGACCCAACTCTCTTGAAGGAGAAGGTTAATCTTGTCTCTTTGGACCTTGAGTGTGGTAAGATTCTCAACCCTAGTGTAATTTTTTGTTCTATGAGGTTTGGGCATTGAGATGTTGTGTATGGGTATGATGATTGTGGCTTAGGTTGTGTATATGTGAATATTGGAGCTTGATTGGTGATTTTGGAAAGCTTGGAAGAGGGTTTTGTGTGATAAAATCTGTTCTTGGAGGTGTTGATACCTTGAGAGCTTGTGGACAAGTGGTTTGGAAGTGCTCCGGTTGAGCTTGGGAAATTGGCTAAGGTATGGTTTCGGTTTCCCGTATCTAATATGTAATGTGGTAGGAAATACTTAGGCTAGAGGCCCTAAGATAGGCATTGAATTGATGATGTTGTGGAATGGTTGAGATATATGATGTGATCATATGTGTGATTATGAATATTGATGCCTTAATTGTGTGATATGTGAGAAAATGCATGTTGTGATATATGCTTAATGAATGATTGAGGTTGAATTGATGGGTGGTGCCATATTGTTGGTGAGTATGATGATTATGTATAATGATGGTTGATTGAAAATTGATATTGTTAGAAATTGGGATGAGAAGGATGTATGACATAATATTGTGTTTATCCTTTGGCCTTTTGATTGAGAAGTGTTAAAATGGTTGGAGATAGTTTTGAGAATTTTGGTAAACTTTGATTGAATTTCAAAGAAAAGGGATGAAATTGGCATGTTTTAATTGATTTTGAAAAGAGTTGAAAGTGGCTTGTTTTGAAAATGGCACTTTGTGGTTTTGAATGAAAATATGGTTTTTGGGCATACTTTGACGGGACATAACTTGGACTACGGATCTTTGATTTGTGCCAATTCTGTTTAGAAATGAAATTGGATCCGGGATGTCCATGCCATTCGAAGAACGGGTGAAAAATGATTTAAAATGAGAGAGTTATGACCGTCGGAAGATTGGGGGTTGAATCTGTGAATTCTGCAGCTTTTAACTTAGAAAATTTTTAGCAGAATGACCCCTCGCGCGTAGGCGCACTTGGCGCGTATGCGCCGTTCTTCGAGAAAGCATCATCCACGCGTGCGCGTGGAGTGCGCGTACACGTGGCCCTGTTTTCATCCCAAAGTTGATTTTTGAGTTTTAAAAGCCAAACTTCATACTTCTAAGCCTCCAATCTCACCACGTATGTCTTAAATCATTATGATATGCCTAGCATGAGAAAAAGGGCTAGTGAATGTGGTAACTTGCGAGTGAAGCAAGGGAAAAATGAATGATCCATGAGGATCAAAGATGATTATGTGAGATGTGGAGGATGGCGGTGGAAGTGCTTGTTATGCCATGGGCCGAATGGCCGTAATTGTTAATGAATTGGCTGGTTATGGATTTAACCGTGAGCCGGATGGCTGGATTATGCCGTGTGGCGGCGGAGCCATGTTTATGGCTAAGTATAAATGCATATATGTTGTTGAATGAATTGTGAATGTTGGCACTTCCACCATTGGAGATGAGGGTTTCCCTGGGTAGTAGCAATGGCTAGCCACCATGTGCTCCAGGTTGAGACTCGAAGCTCTGTTAACCCAATGTCGTAAGTGTGGCCGGGCACTGTGAAAGGCCCGGATGAGCTCGCCCCCATAAATATTCACCAGTGATGGTGATGGATAAATATTCACCAGTGAGGGTGATGGATATGGATCATGATTATGATCAAGTTTATGATGAGTATAACTCGAGTTGGGGATGCACGACAGAGGGACAGTCCAATGGCTAGCTACCAGGACTTGTCGGGTTGGCTCTATAACCGACAGATGATATCATCAGCCACTAGGGACAGGCATGCATCATAAGCATACTACATGAATTGTTTGAGATTGCCTATTTGACTGCATATTACTTGCTAATTGCCTAAATGCCTTATCTGTTCCTATTTGTAAATCTCTTATCTGATATAACTGTGTTTGCTATATTATACTCCTGCTGGTGGTTGGGAGGTCTGAAGGAATTGGAAAGGGAAGTATTAGTTAGACTGAAGAATCTTTAGTCCGTTGCCACTTACGGTTTAGCTTGTTTATAAGCTTTGATATTATCTGGAGGAAGTTCTAGGATTTGCCTTCGGCTTTCCTCTATTATTATGTATTATATATGTGGAAGCTGTTACCGTGCTGGGGACCTCTGGTTCTCACCCATGCGGATTTTGTGGTTTTCAGATGCAGGACGCGAGGCTTCTCGTTGAGGCATGCTGGAGACTTCTGGATTAGCGAAGATCCTTTGTTCTCAGGACTCTGTTTTGGGTTATATATCTTATTTAGATACTTTTATCTCCATTAAATAATACAAACTGTGATGACTCCTTCTAGAGGGGATTTTTGGAGAATAGGTTTTCTGTATTTGTGTCCCTTTGGGTTTCCTTTGGGGTTTCCTTATTTTATCATATGTATATATTGCTATGCTCGGACCGGTTCTCTTCGCAGCCGGGTTTTGAGTCTTGATATTCTTGTTTTTGACACTCTTTATATATATGATCTCGCGTTAGCTTATCCTGGTTCGTTACGTTGTCGATCGGAGTGTTGCCTGTTCGAGTTACGGTTTTTGTTTACCCCCTTTTTCTACAAAGGCTCCTAGTTATAATCAATTATTCATACTACTATACGTACTAAATTTTTGTTTTAGAGGTCGTAATACCTTGCCATCTCTGAATTATGACTTAAGCATAAGACTTTGTATGGTAGGGTGTTACAGTTACTATGCTAAGTCAAATTTGATTAGACATTATATTGAAAAGTTTTTCTAGAATAAAAGTATTATATTCGAGTCAAATTTGAGAGACAATGCAAAAGTAAAATAGAAGAAAGAATTATATTTGATTATATCTTGGGCTTCATACTAATAGTTTTTCTTTAGATTTTGTTTAGATACAGAAGATTTTGTGGCAAATTTTATTTAAATAGTTAATAATTTTTGTTTTATGAGCAATAAATTTATAAACTAGTAAGAAGTATCTTAAAATACTTTGAATAATGTTGTTTTAGGAGATTTTGAAGATAAACTAAACAAAATAAAGACCAAGATAAACAAAAAGAAGCTTAGAACATATTTTGAAGCCAAAGACACGCTTTGAAGCTAAGGAGACACTTTGAAAGACACACTTTGAGACTCAAATTCACCAAACTGAAGCCTAGACTCATTTTCTGTCTAACACCAAATGAGTGGCGTCCAACGGCAAAAGGGGGATCGTGCATACGTACAAATGTAGCAGAAAAAGAAGTCATGCGTACACATCCTACAAGCGAACACGTTTTTGGCATAGTCTCCAATGTTGTGCGTACACTTCCCACATTTGTACGCACGGCTCCCATTTCGCGTCCCACGGCAGTTCCTTGGCGTTTCACGGCTGATTCAAATAGGGAGCAATTTTGCGCCAAATTGGAAAAAGAAAGCAAGTCGTCCCACGCCAACATTGTGTGTCCCATGAAAAAATCTAACCAAGACTAAATTTGGCCCAAAGTGGTAAAAGAAAGCTAGTTGTCCCATGACTCTTCTTTGGTGTACCACAACAAAATTAAACAGAGAGTAAAATTGGGCCATTTGGAAGGCCGGGTGTGTCGTGCAACGACTAAATTGGGCTCTCAACGGCAAACTTCACAATATCAATTCCAACTCTTGGAGGCTTGAATAATCAACTAATTTGGGGAAGTTGACAAGAGGAATTAACATTGCTAAAACCCATGAGTTGAATTAGACTTGAATCTAAGTTGAATTGGACCTGAATTTCAGAGGAATTTGCATTTGAAGTTGGAGGTAATTTGGGGAAGGAAGTATAAAAGTTGGGAGGAGAGAACTAAGAAGGACTTTTTGAAATTTTCTTGACTTTTACATAATTCTCTATTCTTGTAATTCTTCTGAGACATGAATCACTAACTCTTCTTCATTCAGGGAAAGAGTTGTGTTAATCTCTAACGGAATGAATTCATTGCTTCTCTATCTTTGATTTGTTCATTATTACTTCTAAGAGAGAATTTTCTTTCTTTTATTTCAATGATTAAAATCCATTAGAAAATGGTTTGAGTCTGAATTGAATTTCATGATCAATTGAAAAATTGAATCATAGGAACTAAGCGTGAAGATCCTCTCTCTCAATACTTATTGTTTTGAATTTAGATTTAATATGTGACCGTGAATCAACTAAATTCAGATCATAAGAATTGTGTGATTTAGAAATTAGGAAATGTGCTTCATCTCTTCTCATGAGAAATTGATCAAGGAATTGGCAATTGATCAAGTCAAGAGAGGTTGAGTTACCATGAAATTAGAGCTCAATCACTTATAATTTTCCAGAGATCTACAATTACATGATTGAGATAGAGTTGAGATTTATCATTTCGGAGAAATTAACATCTCTGAACATCAATGCTCTTTCTCATCTTATCTTTTTAATTGCTTGCTTTCTATTTTTATTTATTGCTTCATTAAACTTCTGCAATCGAGATCTATTTACTGCTTATGTTCTTAATTCATTTATGAGCTTTGTTGTCATTTTATTAAGGGATAAGTATTGTTTTGGTCCCTAACGTTTAGGATCAGAATCGAAACCGTCCCCAACGTAATTTTTGATTTAGAATCATCCTTAACATTGTATTTCATATTAAAATCGTCCTTTTAATTTTTTACGGACAAAAATACCCTCCACCACCACCACTTCCCTTACTCCCATCAAATACTAATAATCATATTCAAGAACACCAACAATATCACATTATTCAAATTCAGAAACAACAACATCAAATTCAACAACAAAATCAACACACAACAACAATGAAATCAGAAAAATAATAAATCAAAATTAGAAGCAGAAACAAAACAGAAGCAAAAGCAGACACAGACGCAGAAGCAGGAGAAGAAACAGATGCAGATGTAGATGTAAAAGCAGAATTGGAAGCAGATGCAGAAGAAGAAGCAGATGTAGAAGACGAAGCAGAAGAAGAAGCATAAGAAGAAGTAGATGCAGATGCAGAAGCAGAATCGGAAGTAGATGCAGAAGTCGAAGCAGAACCACCTGGCGCCGCCCGTGCCTCTTCCCCTTCCGTCATTGCTTCGCGCTTTGTCCTTTCTCCTTCCTCGTGCACCACCCACCGCGGAACGAGCCAAGCTCTCTCCCTGGCTCGCGTCTCCTCTCTCCCTCACGAGCTCTGATTCCCGATGGCGCCGTCCCGCTTCCCCCTCGCGTTCTTTCCTTTTTTTTAATTTCATAATTTTTTATTAGAATAGGGGTAATTTAGTAACAAAATTAAAAATTTTATTAAAAAAGATGATTTTAATACGAAATAAAATGTTAAGAATGATTCTAAATAAAAAATTACGTCCAGAACAATTTTGATTTTGACCTTAAACATTAGGACCAAAATAATACTTACCCCTTTTATTTATTTCAATCATTTACCTTCCAGCTATTTACATTCTTGTCATTTACTTTCGTCACCTACATTACAGTTATTTACTTTAATTCCAAGTTATCTAGTTTCATGATATGCTCTTTGATTAATTCTCATCCAAATTTGATTTGTCTAACTAGAATAGTCAATTGATTATTGTTGCTTGATCCATTAATCTTCGTGGGAACGATAGCCCACTCATCGTGGTATTACTTGATGCGATCCGGTGTACTTGCCGGTAGTTTGTGGATATTGTAAAAATCCGTATCAAGTTTTTAACGTCGTTGTCGAGGATTGATTGTGATTGACAATGACCATGTTAATTGACTACTTAGATTATACATTTTTTTATTTGTTTTGTTTTTATTATTTTTGCCGTTTAATTGCATACTGCACTTATTTATTGTATTCGTGCTTGTTATTTGTTTGTGATATTGCATCATTTAGAACTATCCCCACTTTAATTGAGAGGTCACTTTTTCTTTTGGTGATTTTGTGTGCATGGTGATTTTGTGTGCATGCAGGGTAACCAAGAAAAGGAACCTCTCCTCTTTGATTCAGAAATTAAGCGAACCCTTTGGAGGTTAAGAAAACAAGCTAGGAACAAGAGAATTGTTGAGGAAAGTAAAGAAGAATATAAAAACAGTATGGCTGAGAATCCTAATCATAATCACAACATCAATGTTGGTGGTAACAATGCTCAACCTTCCAGGAGAACATTGGGTTCATATACTGCCCAAATTCTGAAAATTGTGGCAGCAGCATCCTTGTCACAGTCCAAAATGCGTCATGACCGGCGCTCAGGAAAATAATCCCATAGCAAGCCTAACATACTCAAATATAAGTTGAATAAGAAGGTTACAAATATTTTACAACTTCTAAAAGAAATAGTTATACATTTTTAACAAAAATTAAAATAATTAAGAATGATTGGATCCTGCTTGTGATATATGTAGCATATACATATAGAAACTCGACAAAGAATAGATACATTGCAGATCGTTACTTTTGAATAGAAAGTCTCACATAGTCAAGCATTTGTTCCTGAAAAATATTTTTAGAAAAACGGGGTGAGTTTTACAACTCAGTGACTAGACAATACATCTATAATCAACATGAGATCGTATAAATATTATTATCAAAGTAATTTTAATTAGAAAATAATAGTTGATCATAATAATTGAATCAATAAGGGAGTTCTCATACAGAAATCAAATCAAAAGTCACCACTTGGGCGGCTCCACCTCTAAGGGTAGCCCTTTTCTTTCGTGTGTCTTGAAAGAGCGTAACCGTCGGCTAAGAATTTCTTCTTGGTTAGAGGAAATTACTTCGTTGCAAGTATAGTTCCCAACCGACAAGCAAAGCTCAATCAAAGTTTTAATAATTGGTTGTCACAAGTACAAACCCCAATGAAAATTAACTGAAGTATTCAAACCTCGGGTCATCTCACAAGGAATTACAATAAAGTGATCAATTATTGGCTATGAAAGAACAAGGGGGTTTGATTTGATAAAAAGGGAAAGAAAATAAATGGCAAGAAAATAAAGCAAACAATTAAAGAAAGCAATTAATAAAGAGAGACATTCATGGCAATGATTGAGAATATAGGTTTTCTATCCTAGTCAATAATCATAACAATAATTAACAAGAATTTATCCTATTTATTCAACTCCAACAATGGAAGAAGGTACAATGTTAACTTCACACGAGAGAAAGTCAAATAAGACTAGTTAATCTCAATCCAAAAGTCCTAGTCAACTTACTAATTGAATTAGCAAGAGATTAGAGTCAATGGAAACAATATTAACTAACAACTTTAGATCACCCAATTTCTCTTATCAAGCCAATAATGCTAAAAAATCTACTCTAACATCCAACCAAGCATTTTGTCAAACACTTGGAAGGCATAAAAGGAAAGCATGGTAAAATTGCAAGAAATGTAAATCTACAACTACCAATTGCAAGAAAATTAACAACAACAACTCAAATCAACAAGAAAGGAACATAAAACAAAAATTGCATTAAAAGAAAATCAAAATCCAACAATAGTGCATCAACATAAAAGCAAAAAAATAAAGGAAATGACAAGTAAAACTAGAGGAGCTAAGATAAAAGAACAATAAATTGCAAGAAAAAGTAAATGAAAGCAAGAATTAAGCCCTAGATCTAAGATGCAATTAACCTAAGAACTCTAATTCTAGAGAGAAGAGGGAGCTTCTCTCTTTACAAAACTAACCTACATGCTTCCTAACCTAAACTAATTGCTCCCCCTATGTCCAATCTTCAATTTTGCATGAAATAGCCTCAGGAATGAGTTGGATTTGGGCATGGGAAGCTCAGAAATCACCCCAACGTTTTCACTTTAATGAGGTCATGTACTGGCTGTGTCGCGTACGCATGGGCCACGCGTATGCGTTGTCTGGCTTTTTCTTCTCACAGTTACGCGTCATGTCATGCGTACGCGTCGCCGTCGACGATGCACCTCTTCACGCGTGCGCATCTGTCACGCTTGCGCGTCGCTCTAAGCACTCCAAATCCTTGTTTTTCCATGAATTCCCCATCTTGCATGCTTTTCTCTTCATTTCTTCCATCCTATCCTTTCCTTATAAGCCTGAAATCACTCAAAAAACATATCAAGGCATCGAATAAAATTAAAGTGAATTAAAATTAGCAATTAAAGTCCTAAAAAGCATGTTTTCACACTTAAGCACAAATTTAGGGAGAATTACAAAACCATGCTATTTCATTGAGTAATGTGAGATAAGTTGATAAAATCCCCCAAATTAAGCACAAGATAAATCACAAAATTGGGGTTTATCATGTCCGTACAGAATAACAGATCCAATGTTTTGCCTACACGTTAGGCTAGCAACGCCTCTGCTAGCTGAGGTTTGAGCCAGATGCATCTAGGTTAACGTCATAACCGTCATTAACTACGGTTTTCTGATACGAGCCTCACAAACTAGTTCAAAACATATAATTTCAAATACAACCAATCTTTTGATCTTTCAAATATATACAAATATCAAATCAAATCAAATAATACTTTCTCATCAAAAATTCCTTTCAATCATATGAAATGTCGAATATACTTTACAAGTTCAAAGTATATAAGTGAGTATCAACAATATTTCAATGATATAGAAACACATATTCAAATAAAATTGAACATTCTAAAATAACACAAAACTTCACCAAACATGTATATAGTCTCATGTGCAGATTGAAAATTTAAATTTCTCAAAAATAAATATTTAGTTATAATAAATCCATTATTAAAATCAAATTCAAATCTTTGTTGGTAACTTGTAAGTATAGTCATAAATTCAAGCAGCATATATCAAAATAATTATAGATGGTAAAATCAAATAATTATAAATGTACAGCCTACTCACAACTTGGTACCAAGGGACCAAAGAGACCAAACTTGGAGTGCCAAATTAAATAGCGAGGAAGATTGAAATAGAATGAAACGAAAGAGCACAGAATTTGGACCCAGCCAGTGGCAGCAACCTCAATTCTCACAGCAACAGCAACTCTAACAACAACGTTACAGATGTAGTCTCAACAACAACAACAATATCATTACCAGTTCTAGCCCGTAACAAACAACAACAAAAGCAAAGTAATCAAGAAAGATAGCACGAAAATGGAGCAAGACTGACGAACAAAAGATTGATGGTTTAGAATTCACAATAAATTCTCGTTGCAAGTATAGTTTCTAAACCAAGCAATAATTCTTTCATACAAAAATTTGTTTGTCACTTAAGCAAACCCAATAAAATTGATAACCGAAGTATTGAAACCTCGGGTCGTCTCTCAAGGAATTGCAGGAAAGTATGATTTATTTTTGGTTATGGAAAAAGGTAAGTTTTTGGATTTTTGAAAGGTTGAACGGGGAAATTAAATAGCAGTAAATTAATAACCAGAAAAACTCTTGGCAAGGTATGAGAACTGGAAATTTCATCCTAGTTATCCTTATCAGGTGTGATGAGAATTGTTTATTGCTCCCACTTAGTTAACCCTTACTAAATAAAGGAAAGTCAAATGGACTAATCAATTTGATTACTCAAGTCCTAGTGAACTCCTATGGAAAGACTAGCTTTAGAGGGATCCAAATTAATCAGGAAATCCCAATTTTTAATCAACAGCTGAGTTTGACAACTCAAGTGTCACCAATTACTCAACCAGAGTCAAAAAGGGAAAATCCAAATTATTTATATCATAAATAGAAGGAAACAATAATAAATTTGAAATACCTCAATTTATATTAAATAGAAAATCAAATAAAACATAGGGATTCATAAACCAAATTGGCAACATCAAGTAATCAACTAAAGTAATAGAATGAATAAAAGTAGAAGAGAGACTAAAGTAAAGGAACATTGAACCTGGAATGAAGAAATAACCATAAACTAAGAGAAATCCTAATCCTAAAAACCTAAGAGAGAGGAGAAAGCCACTTTCTCTCTAAAACATCTAAAACCTAAAATTGTGAATAATGAATGTTGTCTTAATGAATGAAGGGATTTTCCCACTTTATAGCCTCTAATCTGTGTTTTCTGGGTCGAGAACTGGGCCAGAAACAGCCCAAAAATCACTGGAAGCAAATTTTGCCACGTGCAGGTCGCTGATTTGCGCAGATCCACACGTGCGCGTGAAACCACGCGTGTGCGTGAAACCACGCATGCGCGTCACTTATTGTCAGGAAAACTATGATATATTATATATCATTTCGAAGCCCCGAACGTTAGCTTTCCAATGCAACTAGAACCGCCTCATTTGGACCTCTGTAGCTCAAGTTATGATCGTTTGAGTGCAAAGAGGTCAGATTGGATAGCTTAGCAACTCCTTCAACTTCTTGTATTCCTTCCACTTTTGCATGCTTCCTTTCCATCCTCTAAGTCATTTCTGCCCTATAAACCCTGAAATCACTTAACAAACATATCACGACATCGAATGGTAATAAAAGAGGATTAAACATAGGAAATTTAAGGCCAAAGAAGCATGTTTTCAATCATAGCACAAAATCAAGAAGGAAAAATGTAAATCATGCAAATCATATGAATAAGTGAGTAAAGAATTGATATAAATAACTCAATTGAGCATAAGATAAACCATAAAATAGTGGTTTATCAGAGACCGTAAGGTAGATAAAAGTGGAATAGAAATGGAAAGAGATGTTAAGTACAAGCAGAATGGGTTTTGTTTTCCAAGGTAAAGGAAGAGTAGTGGTGGCTCTTGATAGCAACAATTTCGATGACTCTGGCAGCAACATTCATGGCCCTAGAGACTCCGGCAAACAATGAAAAACCAAAAGCAGAAGCAGAACAGAACAATCCCTTCTCCAGTGACCCCCTCCACCTGTAATGGAGGCAACCACAATGACAAGGGAAGAACAGAAGGTTGGCTCTATCTCGCGGTGTGGTGGAAGGTAGCAGCAACTTGGCGACGGGGTCCAACAAAGCTCCCCCTTTTCTCTCTCCTATTCGCTTCTCCCTTCTCTGCCCTGTTTGGCGATGATGATGGCCTCAATCGGGATGACGACAGTCTCGATCAACGACACCGGCAGCGACGGGGCTCTTTCCTTCCTCTTCTCCATCGCGCGCATTCCTCTTTTTCCATGGGAGTTCTGCGACCTCACTCTTTCTCATCTCTCTCATGCATCTCTTTCTTTTTCTCTGCGGCAGCCCCACCGGCGTCATCCTCCTTCTCTCCCTCTCCTTCCTTTCTTCTCTCTCTCTGTTTTCCCTCTCTCTTTTTCTTTCTTTGATTCTCAGTGTTGTCTGTGTATGTGTGTTAGGAAAGGGTTAGGGTTTAAAAAAGGTAAGGGGTAGTTTAGGTATTTTGATAAAATTTGAGGGTAAATGTAAAATGTTTCAAAAAAAACTTGGGATATTACATTCTATCCCCCCTTAGAAAAATTTTCGCCCTCGAACATTGATACAGTATGAAAAATGTTACATGGTTTTAGCCTTTTACCAGACATGAGAAAGAAGTATAATCGAGTACAAAAGTTACAACATAGGTGTGTTAAAAGGATGCGGTTGACATTGACTGACTCTCATTCCCTTGACAACTCAAATATACAAAGCCTTCGTTCGTCAATCTCCTCAAAATACAATCTTACTTCATAATCTCATTAGTTCTGTTGTCTGTATCCATGGTAGTAACCAATCTTATGCCAAGCCTTAAAATTACAATTTTCTGAACTTCAGCATTGATAAGCTGTGTGCTAAAAACTAGCGTATCGCTTGCTATATCTAGAAATCGCACGTGACATGGAAACAAACTCGAGTTTTACCCAAAATGATACAAAACTTATTAAAGAAGAGCAACATCACAGATGAGGTTCTCAAGGATTCGGAAGGATGCATAGGATCATAATTAAGCAATGATGTACAAAAACAATGAAGTGTGCTAGAAAGAGAGTCAATTACATCCTAACAAGAAAATCTGAGTTAAGGAACTTTGATAGAAACAATAAAAAAAAAAAAGATAAAGTATTAGGCCGAAACAAGTTCAAGTTAAATAAAATAATGCGAAGTTCACAAGAGATGGCCACTATAGTCCATGACAATGTTCACAAAGATTTAAGAGAATGACTATAAACACAATCAAATAACACACAATCTTTCAGAATCAAAGAAGAGGAAGAACATACAAGGCCTAAAATTTATAATATTTATAGATCAAAATAAGAACACTAAGACAAATGAAGTTAAAGAAAACTGAATAGCAATAAACATACAATGTAAATAAAATGCCCACAAAAATTGTAAATCAAAATCCCAAGCAACAAGACAAAGACAATAACAGAGGAGCAAAGCAAAACAACAAATTGAAGATTTGACCGCACCTTTTACAAAGACAAATGAATAGTTATGAATATTAAAAACAGTAATTGTCACAAAAATTAACATGCTCATTTTCTCTTATCTAGAATTATTTGACAAAGTTTATTTGAAATAATTATTGTCATAACTTTGAATATTAAGTATACTAGAATAAAATTTAATAGCTTTTGACTATAAATAATAGATAAATAACGTAAAACATGACGAGAAAATGTAAGAAATTATCTCATTATCCTCAAGGCCAAAATTCACATGTACATTTAACTTATTATTATTGTAAAATAGACTCAAATATTTTATATGATCATACAGTTATAACTTAATTTACGAATAATGCACATGTAAGATAATGAAATTAAAACTAAATTTTGACATAATTACAATTAAGACAAACTAACATTAATTATAATAAATTAACTGCTACTTTTTATTTTTCCTAAATCTTCAAACATAATTTAACTCTCAACATAATTCAAGTACATAGCAAAAGAATTTTATGAAATTAGTATGGATCATAATTTTTGTAAAGATAAAACACCAAAAAGATAACTCATATTCATAAATAGTTACTTGAACTTAAAACTCACGAACTAAAGACAAACTCAAATATATATATATATATATATGTTCTTGGTAGCAAAGACTAATATATGTAGAAATTAATAAACTTGGACGTCAAACTTGTAGTCATGAATCTCCATGTTCATTTTAATGTGCATTTCTATTCACGCTGCATAACTGATATTTTGAATCACATCGTCTTGCGGTGTTCTCCTTTTTTTTTTTTTGTAAAAAGATCCACCAATAAAATTGAATACCAGGAGAAACCTTAGTAATTTAAAAGCTATATTTTTAAGAAAATATCTTTTATTAAAATGAAATAAAAATCATAATAGTCATAAATAAATTTTTTTTGAATCTAACTATCAAAAATATATCTCTCAAATCTTTGCCTTATTTTTAAATATATAATATCATAAGAAAGTTTTTTTTTATAAATCCCTTACTCATTTCCAACCCGAAAGTGAACTTAACAAGCACAAAAGCAACAACTACATACAAATCAAGAAACACAAAAGTTCAATCACAAAACAGTACCACTACTCACTACTAACTACTACTAATAATAAAACCAAATCAATTAAACAAATTTAAAACACTACCTACAAAGTCGTCATTTAAAAATAATAAAGACGTGATGTTTTTAATATCAAAGGCACCTAAAATATCATGCAGAGCATACTGAATTGAAAAAAGAAAAATTATGTGAGAGACCAATAATAATAACAATGAGATAAAAGCGAAAAGATACTTGAAAACCTGAGAAAACACTATCGAGTCACTATTGAATAGAAAATCAAATCATAACTATATCAATATGCAAGAATTTACTATTTACAAACAATAATAGTATCGATCACACGCAATGATGACTTAAATAGCAATAATAACAATTCATAGGAAACAACCTATTCGAATGGCTAGAGATAAAATATTCAGCAATAATATCATATATCATAATAGAAAATTGTATCTGAAAAAAAGTTGTAACATATAAATACTCAATAATACGAATAATAAATATAGAAGCAACTTTGTTACCAGAGCACAGGCATTTCAAATTACCAATCTTTTAAAAAAAAAAATCCTAACTTGCTGAAAAATTTATCAAAGTAGTCTTTATATGTAATGAGATTATCCCAATAAAATCTCAAGTTATTTTAATATTGATTCCCACTTTTAATTTAGAAGCAACAAAGTTCACAAGAATTCTATATTATTGTTTTAAGATAGTTGATATCTTTCCAATCCTAGTAAAATTTTACTTCAAAGCACCATTGTATAGATCAAATTAGTACCTTAGTACATAATTTTACTTACACTATTTTATTCCACGGACCTAACTAAATGTGAATCATGAAACATTAGGCCTCGTTGAGAAATCAGATAATTTAAAACTAGAGTTAGTAAGGAGTTCATAAAAAAAGTATGGTTTATAATAATTAGTTGAACGTAACAAGGAGAAAAACTCGTATAAAGAATTTATTCAACTTTAAGAAATTGAATATCTAGTCCCTTTTGTCGAAAATTGCCAGCAATTCTTTTCAATATCTAAGATCTACAATCTCAATCTCATAAGGATACTACAAACCAAGAAAACAAATCTTCTAAATCCCTAAAAATAAGAACAATCGTTGAGAACAAGAGAATAAATGACAAGAAAATAAAGCAAACAATTAAAGAAAGCAATTAATAAAGAGAGACATTCATGACAATGATTGAGAATATAGGTTTTCTATCCTAGTCAATAATCATAACAATAATTAACAAGAATTTATCCTATTTAGTCAACTCCAACAATGGAAGAAGGTACAATGTTAACTTCACACGAGAGAAAGTCTAATAAGATTAGTTAATCCCAATCCAAAAGTCCTAGTCAACTTACTAATTGAATTAGCAAGAGATTAGAGTCAATGGAAACAATATTAACTAACAACTTTAGATCACCAACATGAGTTGGGTATTAATGACTCAAGATCACCCAATTTCTCTTTTCAAGCCAATAATGCTCAAAAATCTACTCTAACATCCAACCAAGTATTTTGTCAAACAATTGGAAAGCATAAAAGGAAAGCATGGTAAAATTGCAAGAAATGTAAATCTACAACTACCAATTGCAAGAAAATTAACAACAACAACTCAAATCAACAAGAAAGGAACATAAAACAAAAATTGCATTAAAAGGAAATCCAAATCCAACAATAGTGCATCAACATAAAAGCAAAAAAATAAAGGAAACGACAAGTAAAACTAGAGGAGCTAAGATGAAAGAACAATAAATTGCAAGAAAAAGTAGATGAAAGCAAGAATTAAACCTTAGATCTAAGATGCAATTAACCTAAGAACTCTAATTCTAGAGAGAAGAGGAGCTTCTCTCTCTAGAAAATTAACCTGCATGCTTCCTAACCTAAACTAATTGCTCTCCCTTTGTCCAATCTTCAATTTTGCATGAAATAGCCTCAGGAATGAGTTGGATTTGGGCCTGAAAACCTCAGAAATCACCCCAACGTTTTCACTTTAATGAGGTCACGTGCTGGCTGTGTCGCGTACGCATGGGCCACGGGTATGCATTATCTGGATTTTTTCTTCTCACGGTTACGCGTCATGTCATGCGTACGCATCGCCGTCGACGATGCACCTCTTCACGCGTGCGCATCTGTCACGCTTGTGCGTCGTTCTAAGCACTCCAAATCCTTGTTTTTCCATGAATTCCCCATCTTGCATGCTTTTCTCTTCATTTCTTCCATCCTATCCTTGTCTTATAAGCCTGAAATCACTCAACAAACATATCAAGGCATCGAATGAAATTAAAGTGAATTAAAATTAGCAATTAAAGTCCTAAAAAGCATGTTTTCACACTTAAGAACAAATTTAGGGAGAATTACAAAACCATGCTATTTCATTAAGTAATGTGAGATAAGTTGATAAAATTCCCCAAATTAAGCACAAGATAAACCACAAAATTGGGGTTTATCATGTCCGTACAGAATAACAAATCCAACGTGTGGCCTACACGTTAGGCTAGCAACGCCCCTGCTAGCTGAGGTCTGAGCCAGATGCATCTAGGTTAATGTCATAACCGTCGTTAACTACGGTTTTCTAATACGAGCCTCACAAACTAGTTCAAAACATATAATTTCAAATACAACCAATCTTTTGATCTTTCAAATATATACAAATATCAAATCAAATCAAATAATACTTTCTCATCAAAAATTCCTTTCAATCATATGAAATGTCGAATATACTTTACAAGTTCAAAGTATATAAGTGAGTATCAACAATATTTCAATGATATAGAAACACATATTCAAATAAAATTGAACTTTCTAAAATAACACAAAACTTCACCAAACATGTATATAGTCTCATGTGCAGATTGAATATTTAAATTTCTCAAAAATAAATATTTAGTTCTAATAAATCCATTATTAAAATCAAAATCAAATCTTTGTTGGTAACTTGTAAGTATAGTCACAAATTCAAGCAGCATATATCAAAATAATTATAGATGGTAAAATCAAATAATTATAAATGTAAAGCCTACTCACAACTTGGTCCCAAGGGACCGAAGAGACCAAACCTGGAGTGCCAAATTAAATAGCGAGGAAGATTGGAATAGAATGGAACGAAAGAGCGCAGAATTTGGACCCAGCCAGTGGCAGCAAACTCAATTCTCACAATAGCAGCAACTCTAACAACAACGTCACAGATGTAGTCTCAACAACAACAACAACAACAACAACAACAACATTACCAGTTCTAGCCCGTAACAAACAACAGCAAAAGCAAAGTAATCAAGAAAGATCGCATGAAAAGGGAGCGAGACTGACGAACGGAAGTTTGATGGTTTAGAATTCACAATAAATTCTCGTTGCAAGTATAGTTTCTAAACCAAGGAATAATCCTTTCATACAAAAATTTGTTTGTCACTTAAGCAAACCCAATAAAATTGATAACCGAAGTATTGAAACCTCGGGTCGTCTCTCAAGAAATTGCAGGAAAGTATGATTTATTATTGGTTATGGAAAAAGGTACGTTTTTGGGTTTTTGAAAGGTTGAACAGGGAAATTAAATAGCAGTAAAGTAAATTAATAACCAGAAAAACTCTTGGCAAGGTATGAGAACTGGAAATCCCATCCTAGTTATCCTTATCAGGTGTGATGAGAATTGTTTATTGCTCCCACTTAGTTAACCCTTACTAAATAAAGGAAAGTCAAGTGGACTAATCAACTTGATTCCTCAAGTCCTAGTCAAATCCTATGGAAAGACTAGCTTTAGAGGGATCCAAATTAACCAGCAAATCCTAAATTTCAATCAACAGCTGAGTTTGACAACTCAAGTGTCACCAATTACTCAACCAGAGCCAAAAGGATCCAAATTATTTATATCATAAATAGAAGGAAACAATAATAAATTTGAAATACCTCAATTTATATTAAATAAAAAATCAAATTAAGCATAGGGATTCATAAACCAAATTGGCAACATCAAGTAATCAACTAAAGTAATAGAATGAATAAAAGTAGAAGAGAGACTAAAGTAAAGGAACATTGAACCTGGAATGAAGAAATAACCATAAACTAAGAGAAATCCTAATCCTAAAAACCTAAGAGAGAGGAGAGAGCCTTTTTCTCTCTAAAACTACATCTAAAACCTAAAATTGTGAGAAATGAATGTTGTCTTAATGAATGAATGGATTCTTCCACTTTATAGCCTCTAATCTGTGTTTTCTGGGTCGAGAACTGGTCCAGAAATAGCCCAAAAATCGCTGGAGGTGAATTTTGCCACGTGCAGGTCGCTGATTTGCGCACATCCACACGTGCGCGTGAAACCATGCGTGCACGTCACTTATCGTCAAGGCAACTATGACATATTATATATCATTTCAAAGCCCCAGACGTTATCTTTCCAATGCAACTAGAACCGCCTCATTTGGACCTCTGTAGCTCAAGTTATGACCGTTTGAGTGCGAAGAGGTCAGACTGGATAGCTTAGCAACTCCTTCAACTTCTTGTATTCCTTCCACTTTTGCAAGCTTCCTTTCCATCCTCTAAGCTATTCCTGCCCTATAAACCCTGAAATCACTTAACAAACATATCACGGTATCGAATGGTAATAAGAGATGATTAAACATAGGAAATTTAAGGCCAAAGAAGCATGTTTTCAATCATAGCACAAAATCAAGAAGGAAAAATGTAAATCATGCAAATCATATGAATAAGTGAGTAAAGAATTGATATAAACCACTCAATTGAGCATAAGATAAACCATAAAATAGTGGTTTATCAGAGACCGTAAGGTAGATAAACGTGGAATAGAAATGGAAAGAGATGTTAAGTACAAGCAGAATGGGTTTTGTTTACCAAGGTAAAGGAAGAGTAGTGGTGGCTCTTGATAGCAACAATTTCGATGACTCTGGCAGCAACATTCATGGCCCTAGAGACTCCGGCAAACAATGAAAAACCAAAAGCAGAAGTAGAACAGAACAATCCCTTCTCCACTGACCCCCTCCACCTGTAATGGAGGCAACCGCAATGACATGGGAAGAACAGAAGGTTGGCTCTATCTCGCGGTGTGGTGGAAGGCAGCAGCAACTTGGCGACGGGGTCTAACAAAGCTCCCCCTTTTGTCTCTCCCGTTCGTGCCTCCCTTCTCTGCCCTGTTTGGCGATGATAATGGCCTCAATCGGGATGACGACAGTCTCGATCAACGACACCGGCAGCGACGGGACTCTTTCCTTCCTCTTCTCCGTCGCGTGCATTCCTCTTTCTCCATGGGAGTTCTGCGACCTCACTCTTTCTCATCTCTCTCGCGCATCTCTTTCTTTTTCTCTGCGGCAGCCCCACCGGCGTCATCCTCCTTCTCTCCCTCTCCTTCTCCTTCCTTTCTTTTCCCTCTCTGTTTTCCCTCTCTCTTTTTCTTTCTTTCATTCTCAGCGTTGTCTGTGTATGTGTGTTAGGAAAGGGTTAGGGTTTAAAAAAGGTAAGGGGTAGTTTAGATATTTTGATAAAATTTGAGGGTAAATGTAAAATGTTTCAAAAAAAACTTGGGATATTACATTCTATCCCCCCGTAGAAAAATTTTCGCCCTCGAACCTTGATACAGTATGAAAAATGTTACATGGTTTTAGCCTTTTACCAGACATGAGAAAGAAGTATAACCGAGTACAAAAGTTACAACATAGGTGTGTTAAAAGGATGCGGTTGACATTGACTGACTCTCATTCCCTTGACAACTCAAATATACAAAGCCTTCATTCGTTGGTGCACGAAATTGTGATGTCCAGGCTCGAACAGTCCCTGGCAACGTGAGCAACTTGGTACGCGTAATCGTGATTACACTGTAATTATGTAAAATTCATGGCTCTTTCTTTCCCTGGCAATGGCGCCAATAACATGGTGCCAATACCATGGTTCACAACTTCGATACAACTAACCAGCAAGTGCACTGGGTCGTCCAAGTAATACCTTACGTGAGTAAGGGTCGAATCCCACGGAGATTGATGGTATGAAGCAAGCTATGGTCACCTTGTAAATCTCAGTCAGGCAGATATAAAGTGATAATGATGTTTTCGAATATTATATAATAAAATAGGGATAGAGATACTTATGTAAATCATTGGTAGGAATTTCAGATAAGCGAATGGAGATGCTTTTCGTTCCTCTGAACCTCTGCTTTCCTGCTATCTTCATCCAATCAGTCTCACTCCTTTCCATGGCTGGCTTTATGTGATACATCACCACTGTCAATGGCTACTTTCGGTCATCTCTCGGGAAAATGATCTAATGCCCTGTCACGGCACGGCTAATCGTCTGGAGGCATCACCCTTGGCAATGGCTTCATCTTATCCTCTCAGTGAATAATATGCTCACACACCCTGTCACGGCACGGCTATTCATCTGTCGGTTCTCGATCATGCTGGAATAGGATTCACCCTCCTTTTGCGTCTGTCACTAACGCCCTGCAATCGCGAGTTTGAAGCTCGTCACAGTCATTCAATCATTGAATCCTACTCGGAATACCACAAACAAGGTTTAGACTTTCCGGATTCTCTTGAATGCCGCCATCATTCTAGCTTACTCCACGAAGATTCCGATTAAGAGATCTAAGAGATATTCATTCTAGCTTATTTCATGTAGAACAGAAGTGTTTGTCAGGCACGCGTTCATAAGGGAGAAGGATGATGAGCGTCACACATAATCATCACCTTCATCACGTTCTTGGGTGCGAATGGATATCTTAGAAGCAAAATAAGATGAATTGAATAGAAAACAGAAGTACTTTGCATTAATCTTTGAGGAACAGCAAAGCTCCACACCTTAATCTATGGAGTGTAGAAACTCTACCGTTAAAAATACATAAGTGAAAGGTCCAGGCATGGCCGAGATGGCCAGCCCCCAAAACATGATCAAAGGATCATAAGGTAATCCAAAGATGCCTAATACAATAGTAAAAGGTCCTATTTATAATAAACTAGCTACTAGGGTTTACATGAGTAAGTAATTGATGCATAAATCCACTTCCTGGGCCCACTTGGTGTGTGTTTGGGCTGAGCCTGAGTGTTTCACATGTAGAGGTCCTTCTTGGAGTTGAACGCCAGCTTTTGTGCCAGTTTGGGCGTTCAACTCTGGTTTTGGCTCCTTTTCTGGCGCTGGACGCCAGATTTGGGCAGAGAGCTGGCGTTGAACGCCAGTTTACGTCATCTATTATTGGCCAAAGTATGGACTATTATATATTGCTGGAAAGCCCTGGATGTCTACTTTCCAACGCAATTGGAAGCGCGCCATTTCAAGTTCTGTAGCTCCATAAAATCCACTTTGAGTGCAGGGAGGTCAGAATCCAACAGCATCAGCAGTCCTTCTTCAACCTCTGAATCTGATTTTTGCTTAAGTCCCTCAATTTCAGCCAGAAAATACCTGAAATCACAGAAAAACACACAAACTCATAGTAAAGTCCAGAAATGTGAATTTAACATAAAAACTAATGAAAACATCCCTAAAAGTAACTAGATCCTACTAAAAACATACTAAAAACAATGCCAAAAAGCGTATAAATTATCCGCTCATCACAACACCAAACTTAAATTGTTGCTTGTCCCCAAGCAACTGAAAATAAAATAGGATAAAAAGAAGAGAATATACTATAAATTCCAAACTATCAATGAAACATAGCTCCAATCAAATGAGCGGGACTTATAGCTTTTTGCCTCTTGAATAGTTTTGGCATCTCACTTTATCCATTGAAGTTCAGAATGATTGGCTTCTATAGGAACTTCAGATTTCGAATAGTGTTATTGACTCTCCTAGTTCAGTATGATGATTCTTGAACACAGCTTCTTTATGAGTCTTGGCCGTGGCCCTAAGCACTTTGTTTTTCAGTATTACCACCGGATACATAAATGCCACAGACACATAATTGGGTGAACCTTTTCAGATTGTGACTCAGCTTTGCTAAAGTCCCCAATTAGAGGTGTCCATGGTTCTTAAGCACACTCTTTTTTTGCTTTGGACCTTGACTTTAACCGCTCAGTCTCAAGTTTTCACTTGACACCTACACGCCACAAGCACATGGTTAGGGACAGCTTGGTTTAGCCGCTTAGACCAGGATTTTATTCCTTTAGGCCCTCCTATCCACTGATGCTCAAAGCCTTGGGGTCCTTTTTATTTGCCCTTGCCTTTTGGTTTTAAGGGTTATTGGCTTTTTGCTCTTGCCTCTTGGTTTTAAGAGCTTTTGGCTTTTTCTGCTTGCTTTTTCTTTCTATTTATTTATTTTTTTTTCTATTTTTTCGCCTATTTTTTTTTTTCTGCAAGCTTTGTTCTTTGCTGCTTTTTCTTGCTTCAAGAATCATTTTTATGATTTTTCAGATTATCAAATAACATGTCTCCTAGTCATCATTCTTTCAAGAGCCAACATATTTAACATTCTCAAACAACAACTTCAAAAGACATATGCACTGTTCAAGCATACATTCAGAAAACAAGAAGCATTGTCACCACATCAATATAATTAAACTAAGTTCAAGGATGAATTCGAAACTCATGTACTTCTTGTTCTTTTGAATTAAAACATTTTTCATTTAAGAGAGGTGATGGATTCATAGGACATTCATATCTTTAAGACATAGTTACTAACTACTAATGATCATGTAATGAAGACACAAACATAGATAAGCACATAACATAGGAAACGAAAAACAGAAGAAATAAGAACAAGGAATGAATCCACCTTAGTGATGGTGGCGTTTTCTTCTTGAGGAACCAATGATGTCCTTGAGCTCTTCCTTGTCTTTGTTGCTCCTCCTTCATTGCTTTTTGATCTTCTCTTATTTCATGAAGCATGATGGAGTGCTCTTGATGTTCCACCCTTAGTTGTCCCATATTGGAACTCAATTCTCCTAGGGAGGTGTTGATTTGCTCCCAATAATTTTGTGGAGGAAAGTGCATTTGAGGCATCTCCGGGATCTCATGGAAATGAGCTTCTTGCACCTCTTGAGCTCCATGACTAGGCTCTCTTGCTTGCTCCATCTTTTTCTTAGTGATGGGCTTTGTCCTCTTTAATGAGGATATCTCCCTCTATGTCAATCCCAGCTGAATTGCATAGGTGGCAGATGAGGTGAGGAAAGGCTAACCTTGCCATAGTGGAGGACTTGTCAGCCACCTTGTAGAGTTCTTGAGGTATAATCTCATGAACTTCCACCTCTTCTCCAATCATGATGCTATGGATCATGATGGCCCGGTCTATAGTAACTTCAGACCGGTTGCTAGTGGGAATGATTGAGCATTGAATGAACTCCAACCATCCTCTAGCTATAGGCTTGAGGTCCAATCTTCTTAGTTGAACCGGCTTGCCTTTGGAGTCAACCTTCCATTGAGCTCCTTCTACACATATGTCCATAAGGACTTGGTCCAACCTTTGATCAAAGTTGACTCTCCTTGTGTAGGGGCGTGCGTTCTCTTCCATGTTTGGCAAGTTGAATGCCAACCTCACATTTTCTGGACTAAAATCTAAGTATTTCCCCCGAACCATTGTAACATATTTCTTTGGATCCGGGTTCTTACTTTGATCATGGTTCTTGGTGATCCATGCATTGGCATAGAACTCTTGAACCATTAGGATGCCGACTTGTTGGATGGGATTTGTTAGAACTTCTCAACCTCTTCTTTGAATTTCATGTCGGATCTCCGGATACTCATTTCTTTTGAGTTTGAAAGGGACCTCGGAGATCACCTTCTTCTTGGCCACAACATCATAGAAGTGGTCTTGATGGGCTTTGGAGATGAACCTTTCCATCTCCCATGACTCGGAGGTGGAAGCTTTTATCTTCCCCTTCCCCTTTCTAGAGGATTCTCCGGTCTTAGGTGCCATCAATGGTAATGGAAAAACAAAAAGCTTATGCTTTTACCACACCAAACTTAGAATATTGCTCGTCCTCGAGCAATAAACAAAAGAATAGAAGAAGAAGAAGAAGAAAGATGGAGAGAGAAAGGGAGATGTGGTTTCGGCCAAGAGGAGTGTAGAGGGATGTGTTGTGTGAATTTGATGAAGAATGGAGGTCTTTATATAGGGAAGGGAGGGGGGAAAGGTTTCGGCCATATGGGTGGGTTTGGGTGGGAAATTGGTTTTGAATTTTGAAGGTAGGTGGAGTTTATGAGGTAGGTTTATGGGGAAGAGTGGATGGATGTGAGTGGTGAAGAGGTGATGGGGAAGAGAGTTTGAGGTGATTGGTGAAGGGTTTTTGGGAAAGAGTGTTTATGGGGTTGTGTGAAAGAAAGTGGTGAGAAGAAGTGAGTGGAGGTAGGTGGGGATCCTGTGGGGTCCACAAATCCTGAGTGGATCCTGTGGGGTCCACAGATCCTGAGGTGTTCAAGGATTTACATCCCTGCACCCATTAGGCATGTAAAAATGCCTTTGTACCCAACTCTGGGCGTTCAGCGCCAGGTTGGTGGCCATTTTAGGCGTTCAACGCCCATTTGTGTGCCATTTCTGGCGTTGAACGCCAGAACCATGCCTGTTCTGGCATTAAGCGCCCAGAAGCTGCCCATTTTGGGCATTCAGCGCCAGCACCATGCTCTGTTCTGGCGCTGAACGCCAGACAGATGCTCCTCTAGGGTGTGATTTTTCTTCTGCTGTTTTTGATTCCGTTTTCAATTGTTATATTTATTTTGTGACTCCACATGATCATGAACCTACAAAGACATATAACTAAGGAAAATATAGTTAGATAAATAAAAATTGGGTTGCCTCCCAACAAGCGCTTCTTTAGTGTCAATTGCTTGACAGTGGGCTCTCATGGAGCCTCACAGATGTGCAGAGCATTGTTGAAACTCTCCAACACCAAACTTAGAGTTTGGATATGGAAGTTCAACACCAAACTTAGAGTTTGGTTGTGGCCTCCCAACACCAAACTTAGAGTTTGACTGTGGGGGCTCTGGTTGACTCTGCTTTGAGAGAAGCTTTTTCTGCTTCCTCTCCATGTTTGCAGAGGGAGATTCTTGAGTTTTAAACACAAGGGAGTCCTCATTCCATTGAAGGACTATTTCACCTCTGTCAATATCAATCACAGCTCTTGCTGTGGCTAGGAAAGGTCTTCCTAGGATGATGGATTCATCCTCTTCCTTTCCAGTATCCAGGACTATGAAATCAGTAGGGATGTAAAGGCCTTCAACCTTTACTAACACGTCCTCTACTTGTCCATAAGCCTGTTTTCTTGAACTGTCTGCCATCTCTAATGAGATTTTAGCAGCTTGCACCCCATAGATTCCCAGTTTCTCTATTACAGAGAGGGACATGAGGTTTATTCCTGAACCAAGGTCACACAGAGCCTTAAAGATCATGGTGCCTATGGTGCAGGGTATTATGAACTTTCCAGGATCCTGTCTCTTCTGAGGCAATGTCAGTTGATCCAGATCACTTAGTTCATTGATGAACAAGGGAGGTTCAACTTCCCAAGTATCAATGCCAAATAATTTGGCATTCAGCTTCATGATTGCACCTGGAAAATTGGCAGTTTGCTCTTCAGTAACATCCTCATTCTCTTCAGAAGAGGAATACTCATCAGAGCTCATGAAGGACATAAGAAGGTTCAATGGAATCTCTATGGTCTCTAGATGAGCCTCAGAGTCCTTTGATTCCTCAGAGGGAAGCTCCTTATTGATCACTGGACGTCCCAGGAGGTCTTCCTCCTTGGGATTCACGTCCTCTCCTTCCCTTACAGGTTCGGCCATGGTGCTTATGTCAATGGCCTTGCACTCTCCTTTTGGGTTCTCTTCTGTATTGCTTGGGAGAGTACTAGGAGGGATTTCAGTGATCCTTTTACTCAGCTGGCCCACTTGTGCTTCCAGATTTCTAATGGAAGACCTTGTTTCATTCATGAAACTTACAGTGGCCTTAGATAGATCAGAGACTAGATTTGCTAAATTAGAAGCATTTTGTTCAGAGTTCTCTGTCTGTTGCTGAGTTGATGATGGAAAAGGCTTGCTATTGCAAAACCTGTTTCTTCCACTATTATTAAAGCCTTGTTGGGGCTTTTGATCCTTCCATGAGAAATTTGGATGATTTCTCCATGTTGAGTTATAGGTGTTTCCATAAGGTTCACCTAAGTAATTTACCTCTGCTATTGCAGGGTTCTCAGGATCATAAGCTTCTTCTTCAGAAGATGCCTCTTGAGTACTGTTGGATGCAGCTTGCATTCCATGCAGACTCTGAGAGATCATATTGACTTGCTGAGTCAATATTTTATTCTGAGCCAATATGGCATTCAGAGTATCAACCTCAAGAACTCCCTTCTTCATAGGCGTCCCATTACTCACAGGATTCCTTTCAGAAGTGTACATGAACTGGTTATTAGCAACCATGTCAATGAGTTCTTGAGCTTCTGCAGGTGTTTTCTTTAGGTGAATGGATCCACCTGCAGAAGTGTCCAGTGACATCTTTGATAGCTCAGATAAACCATCATAGAATATATCCAGGATGGTCCATTCTGAAAGCATGTCAGAAGGACACTTTTTGGTCAACTGTTTGTATCTTTCCCAAGCTTCATAGAGGGATTCACCTTCTTTCTATCTGAAGGTTTGAACATCAGCTCTAAGCTTGCTCAGCTTTTGAGGAGGAAAGTACTTGGCTAAGAAAGCCGTGACCAGCTTATCCCAAGAGTTCAGGCTGTCTTTGGGTTGAGAATCCAACTGTAATCTAGCTCTGTCTCTTACAGCAAAAGGGAAAAGCATGAGCCTGTAGACTTCAGGATCTACTCCATTAGTCTTAACAGTATCACATATCTGCAAGAATTCAGTTAAGAACTGAAAAGGATCTTCAGATGAAAGTCCATGAAACTTGCAGTTCTGCTGCATCAGAGAAACTAATTGAGGTTTCAGCTCAAAGTTGTTTGCTCCAATGGCAGGAATGGAGATGCTTCTTCCATGTAAATTGGAATTAGGTGCAGTAAAGTCACCAAGCATCTTCCTTACATTATTATTATTTTCGGCTGCAATCTCCTCTTCCTGTTCGAAAATTTCTGAAAGGTTTTCTCTGGATTGTTATAATTTAGCTTCTCTTAATTTTCTCTTCAGAGTCCTTTCAGGTTCTGGATCTGCTTCCACAAGAATGTTCTTATCCTTGCTCCTGCTCATATGACAAAGAAGAAGGCACAGAAAAATAATAATAATGATAATAGAGATCCTTTATACCACAGTATAGGGATCCCTGTGTGAGTAGAAGAAGAGGGGGAGACAAAGAATGTAATATAATGGAAGAAACACAACTGTGAGGAGGGTTTAGATGTGAGATGAGATGTTAGTAGATGAATAAATAAATAGAATAAGATGGGAGAGGGAGAATTTTCGAAAATAATTTTTGAAAAGGAGTTAGTGATTTTCGAAAATAGTTTTTGAAAAAGGTTAGTAGTTTTTCGAAAATTCAAATAAAAAAAATAATTAGTTAATTAAAAAGAAATTTTTGAAAAAAAAGGGGGGAGATATTTTCGAAAATTAGAGAGAGAGAGTTAGTTAGTTGGTTTTGAAAAAGATAAGAAACAAACAAAAAGTTAGTTAGTTAGTTGAAACAAGTTTTGAAAAGATAAGAAGTTAGGAAGTTAGAAAAGATATTTTGAAATCAAATTTTTGAAAAAGATAAGATAAGAAGATATTTTGAAAAGATATAATTGAAATTAGTTTTGAAAAAGATTTGATTTTTAAAATCACAATTAATGACTTGATTCACAAGAAATCACAAGATATGATTCTAGAACTCAAAGTTTGAATCTTTCTTAACAAGCAAGTAACAAACTTGAAATTTTTGAATCAAAACATTAATTGTTATTGTTATTTTCGAAAATTTGATATAAAATTAAGAAAAAGGTTTTTGAAAAATATTTTTTTTTGAATTTTCGAAAATAACTATGAATTTTGAAAAAGATTTGATTTTTGAAAAGGATTTTGAAAAAGATAAGATTTTCAAATTGAAAATTTGATTTGACTCATGAGAAACAATTTGATTTTAAAAATTTTTGAAAAAGTCAATCCAAATTTCGAATTTGATGAGAGAAAAAGGGAAAGATATTTTTTTGATTTTTGAAATTTTTATGAAAAACATGAAAATTATGCAATGCATGAAATTTTTAGATCAAAACAATGAATGCATGCATGAATGATATGAATGTCAAGATGAACACCAAGAACACTTTGAATGTCAAGATGAACATCAAGAACATATTTTTGAAAAATTTTTAATGCAAAGAAAACATGCAAGACACCAAACTTAGAATTCTTTAATGCTTAGACACTAAGAATTCAAGAATGCATATGATAAACATGAAAAGACACAAAACAAAAAATTATCAAGATCAACCAAGAAGACTTACCAAGAACAACTTGAAGATCATGAAGAACACCATGAATGCATGAGAATTTTCGAAAAATGCAAGATGCACATGCAATTGACACCAAACTTATGATATGACTCAAGACTCAAACAAGAAACAGAAAAATATTTTTGATTTTTATGATTTTCTAATTTTTTTGGTATTTTTCGAAAATTATATGAAAAAGAAAAAATAAGGATTCCAAAATTTTTAACATGAATTCCAGGAATCTTGCATTCTTAGTCTAAAGCTTCAGTCCAGGAATTAGACATGGCTCACTAGCCAGCCAAGCTTTCAAAGAAAGCTCCAGTCCAAAACACTAGACATGGCCAATGGCCAGCCAAGCTTCAGCATTTAACACCAGAGTATATTGCTCTTGATAACAAATTGCTGCTCATTATTTATCAAATATGTAACTTGCCTCTGATGGTTTGGAAGCCTCAGTCCAAGAGAATTTAGACATGGCTTTACAGCCAGCCAGGCTTCACATGCTTCATGAAACACTAGAATTCATTCTTAAAAATTTTGAATAAAATTTTTGAAAACATTTTTATTATTATTATTTTATTTTATTTTTTTTTGAAAAACAGATGAGAAAATTTTAGAAAAATTTTTGAAAATTTTTGAAAAGAAAATAAAAAGAAAATTACCTAATCTGAGCAACAAGATGAACCGTCAGTTGTCCAAACTCAAACAATCCCCGGCAACAGCGCCAAAAACTTGGTGCACGAAATTGTGATGTCCAGGCTCGAACAATCCCTGGCAACGTGAGCAACTTGGTATGCGTAATCGTGATTACACTGTAATTATGTAAAATTCATGGCTCTTTCTTTCCCTGGCAATGGCGCCAATAACATGGTGCCAATACCATGGTTCACAACTTCGATACAACTAACCAGCAAGTGCACTGGGTCGTCCAAGTAATACCTTACGTGAGTAAGGGTCGAATCCCACAGAGATTGTTGGTATGAAGCAAGCTATGGTCACCTTGTAAATCTCAGTCAGGCAGATATAAAGTGATAATGATGTTGTTGAATATTATATAATAAAATAGGGATAGAGATACTTATGTAAATTATTGGTAGGAATTTCAGATAAGCGAATGGAGATGCTTTTCGTTCCTCTGAACCTCTGCTTTCCTGCTATCTTCATCCAATCAGTCTCACTCCTTTCCATGGCTGGCTTTATGTGATACATCACCACTGTCAATGGCTACTTTCGGTCATCTCTCGGGAAAATGATCCAATGCCCTGTCACGGCACGGCTAATCGTCTGGAGGCATCACCCTTGGCAATGGCTTCATCTTATCCTCTCAATGAATAATATGCTCACGCACCCTGTCACGGCACGGCTATTCATCTGTCGGTTCTCGATCATGCTGGAATAGGATTCACCCTCCTTTTGCGTCTGTCACTAACGCCCTGCAATCGCGAGTTTGAAGCTCGTCACAGTCATTCAATCATTGAATCCTACTCGGAATACCACAGACAAGGTTTAGACTTTCTGGATTCTCTTGAATGCCGCCATCATTCTAGCTTACGCCATGAAGATTCCGATTAAGAGATCTAAGAGATATTCATTCTAGCTTATTTCATGTAGAACAGAAGTGTTTGTCAGGCACGCGTTCATAAGGGAGAAGGATGATGAGCGTCACACATAATCATCACCTTCATCACGTTCTTGGGTGCGAATGGATATCTTAGAAGCGAAATAAGATGAATTGAATAGAAAACAGAAGTACTTTGCATTAATCTTTGAGGAACAGCAGAGCTCCACACCTTAATCTATGGAGTGTAGAAACTCTACCGTTAAAAATATATAAGTGAAAGGTCCAGGCATGGCCGAGATGGCCAGCCCCCAAAACGTGATCAAAGGATCATAAGGTAATCCAAAGATGCCTAATACAATAGTAAAAGGTCCTATTTATAATAAACTAGTTACTAGGGTTTACATGAGTAAGTAATTGATGCATAAATCCACTTTCTGGGCCCACTTGGTGTGTTTTTGGGCTGAGCCTAAGTGTTGCACGTGTAGAGGTCCTTCTTGGAGTTGAACGCCAGCTTTTGTGCCAGTTTGGGCGTTCAACTCTGGTTTTGGCTCCTTTTCTGGCGCTGGACGCCAGATTTGGGCAGAGAGCTGGCGTTGAACGCCAGTTTACGTCGTCTATTCTTGGCTAAAGTATGGACTATTATATATTGCTGGAAAGCCCTGGATGTCTACTTTCCAACGCAATTGGAAGCGCGCCATTTCAAGTTCTGTAGCTCCAGAAAATCCACTTTGAGTGCAGGGAGGTCAGAATCCAACAGCATCAGTAGTCCTTCTTCAACCTCTGAATCTGATTTTTGCTCAAGTCCCTCAATTTCAGCCAGAAAATACCTGAAATCACAGAAAAACACACAAACTCATAGTAAAGTCTAGAAATGTGAATTTAACATAAAAACTAATGAAAACATCCCTAAAAGTAACTAGATCCTACTAAAAACAATTCCAAAAAGCGTATAAATTATCCGCTCATCATTCGTCAATCTCCTCAAAATACAATCTTACTTCATAATCTCATTAGTTCTGTTGTCTGTATCCATGGTAGTAACCAATCTTATGCCAAGCCTTAAAATTACAATTTTTCGAACTTCAGCATTGATAAGCTGTGTCCTAAAAACTAGCGTATCGCTTGCTATATCTAGAAATCGCACGTGACATGGAAACAAACTCGAGTTTTACCCAAAATGATACAAAACTTATTAAAGAAGAGCAACATCACAGGTGAGGTTTGCAAGGATTCGAAAGGATGCATAGGATCATAATTAAGCAATGATGTACAAAAATAATGAAGTGTGCCAGAAAGAGAGTCAAATACATCCTAACAAGAAAATCTGAGTTAAGGAACTTTGATAGAAACAATAAAAAAAAGATAAAGTATTAGGCCGAAACAAGTTCAAGTTAAATAAAATAAATGCGAAGTTCACAAGAGATGGCCACTATAGTCCATGACAATGTTCACAAAGATTTAAGAGAATAACTACGAACACAATCAAATAACACACAATCTTTCAGAATCAAAGAAGAGGAAGAACATACAAGGCCTAAAATTTATAATATTTGTAGCTCAAAATAAGAACACTAAGACAAATGAAGTTAAAGAAAACTAAACAGCAACAAACATACAATGTAAATAAAATGCCCACAAAAATTGTAAATCAAAATCCCAAGCAACAAGACAAAGACAATAACAGAGGAGCAAAGCAAAACAACAAATTGAAGATTTGACCGCACCTTTTACAAAGACAAATGAATAGTTATGAATATTAAAAACAGTAATTGTCACAAAAATTAACATGCTCATTTTCTCTTATCTAGAATTATTTGACAAAGTTCATTTGAAATAATTATTGTCATAACCTTGAATATTAAGTATACTAGAATAAAATTTAACAGCTTTTGACTATAAATAATAGATAAATAACGTAAAACATGACGAAAAAATGTAAGAAATTATTTCATTATCCTCAAGGCCAAAATTCACATGTACATTTAACTTATTATTATTGTAAAATAGACTCAAATATTTTATATGATCATATAGTTATAACTTAATTTACGAATAATGCACATGTAAGATAATGAAATTAAAACTAAATTTTGACATAATTACGATTAACACAAACTAACATTAATTATAATAAATTAACTGCTACTTTTTATTTTTCCTAAATCTTCAAACATAATTTAGCTTTCAACATAATTCAAGTACATAGCAAAAGAATTTTATGAAATTAGTATGGATCATAATTTTTGTAAAGATAAAACACCAAAAAGATAACTCATATTCATAAATAGTTACTTGAACTTAAAATATATATATATATATATATATATATATATATATATATATATATATATATATATATATATATATGTTCTTGGTAGCAAAGACTAATATATGTAGAAATTAATAAACTTGGACGTCAAACTTGTAGTCATGAATCTCCATGTTCATTTTAATGTGCATTTCTATTCACGCTGCATAATTGATATTTTTAATCACATCCACAATGCTATCGTCTTGTGGTGTTCTCCTTTTTTTTTTTTGTAAAAAGATCCACCAATAAAATTGAATACCAGGAGAAACCTTAGTATTTAAAAAACTATATTTTTAAGAAAATATCTTTTATTAAAATGAAATAAAAATCATAATAGTCATAAATAAATTTTTTTTAATCTAACTATCAAAAATATATCTCTCAAATCTTTGCCTTATTTTTAAATATATAATATCATAAGAAAGTTTTTTTTTTCTAAATCCCTTACTCATTTCCAACCCGAAAGTGAACTTAACAAGTACAAAAGTAACAACTACATACAAATCAAGAAACTCAAAAGTTCAATCACAAAACAGTACCACTACTCACTACTAACTACTAACTACTACTAATAACAAAACCAAATCAATTAAACAAATTTAGAACACTACCTACAAAGTCGTCATGTAAAAATAATAAAGACGTGATGTTTTTAATATCAAAGGCACCTAAAATATCATGCAGGGCATACTGAATTGAAAAAAGAAAAATTATGTGAGAGACCAATAATAATAACAATGAGATAAAAGCGAAAAGATACTTGAAAACCTGAGAAAGCATTACCGAGTCACTATTGAATAGAAAATCAAATCCTAACTATATCAATATGCAAGAATTTACTATTTACAAACAATAATAGTATCGATCACACGCAATGATGACTTAAATAGCAATAATCACAATAACAATTCATAAGAAACAACCTATTCTAATGGCTAGAGATAAAATATTCAGCAATAATATCATATATCATAATAGAAAGCGAAAAATTGTATCTGAGAAAAAGTTATAACATATAAATATTCAATAATACGAATAATAAATATAGAAGCAACTTTGTTACCAGAGCACAGGCATTTCAAATTAACAATCTTTTAAAAAAAAATCCTAACTTGCTGAAAAATTTATCAAAGTAGTCTTTATATGTTATGAGATTATCCCAATAAAATCTCAAGTTATTTAATATTGATTCCCACTTTTAATTTAGAAGCAACAAAGTTCACAAGAATTCTATATTATTGTTTTAAGATAGTTGATATCTTTCCAATCCTAGTAAAATTTTACTTCAAAGTACCATTGTATAGATCAAATTAGTACCTTAGTACATAATTTCACTTACACTATTTTATTCCACGAACCTAACTAAATGTGAATCATGAAACATTAGGCCTCGTTGAGAAATCAGATAATTTAAAACTAGAGTTAGTAAGGAGATCATAAAAAAAGTATGGTTTATAATAATTAGTTGAATGTAATAAGGAGAAAAACTCGTATAAAGAATTTATTCAACTTTAAGAAATTAAATATCTAGTCCCTTTTGTCGAAAATTGCCAGCAATTCTTTTCAATATCTAAGATCTACAATCTCAATCTCACAAGGATACTACAAACCAAGAAAACAAATCTTCTAAATCCCTAAAAATAAGAACAATCGTTGAGAACAAGAGAATATTCAGAAAAGCCAAGGGTTAAGAAAATTCTCAAGTATCATATCTTAGCCAAGTATCATATCTTAGCCAAAAACAAAGTTTATCTTATAATCACCACCCAAAAAGCAAGCGTTCACAAATTTTCTCTCAACTCTTCAAGTCAGAAATAGTTCCAACAATTCGATCAATGAGTGCTTGGCAACTTGAAGGTTGAACCATAACGGAACCAAATCATCAAATTAGAAAAGCACAAACAAACTTCTAGATTGGAAAAGACTTTCGATCCAGTTAACTGATTACCCAAATAATTCACTACACTTAAGCAAAGAAAATTACCAATCGAACAAACAACAATAAAACTATTCATATGTTTCATCACATAGTCCTTCTTGAGTAACTAAATAACAGTTTTCAAATTATTGATTTGAAAGGAAGAATCAAAAGCAAATCAAAATTACGTTATAACTTCAAAGATTATAAACATAAGAAGAAAAATTCCAATATCATTTATCAAATCCAGAACAAGGCATTTCAATCAGAAACTCAGCAAATTCATGTAATCCACAAATCCAAATACAGTTCTATAAGGGAATCAAATGGTAATTCACAGCAAACATAGATGGAATCTTCTAAGTAATTCATGAACTATTGACATTAGGAATCATAGAGAACAACCCGAAGACAGAAAAGATTAAAGCATAAATTCACAACACCGGAGAAAATTAGAACTAGCTACGAGAGAAATCATAACCGGAACCAAAGGTGAAACCATTGTAAAAACATGTTCGAGAAAATTTAACAAAGGATAAATCAAGATTGGGTACAAAACAACAGGACTAGTAAGAAGCGGCAGAAGACAGATGATCACAATAATCAGAAGACCACAATGACATAGAGGATAAAAAGGACATTCCTATAGGCCTCTGATAGTACCACAATTGTACAAATACGCGCGCTTCTATTTATACAATTGTGATCCTACCATAGGACACTTGCTCCATATCACACAGGTTAACCTAAGCTCTGATACCACTTTTGTCATGGCCCAAAATGCGCCATGACTGGCGCTCAGAAAAATAGTAAGCCTAACATACTCAAATATAAGTTGAATAAGAAGGTTACAAATATTTTACAAGTTCTAAAATAAATAGTTATACATTTTTAACAAAAATTAAAATAATTAAGAATGATCGGATCCTGCCTGTGATATATGGAGCATATACATCTAGGAACTCTACAAAGAATAGATACATTGCAGGTCGTTACTCTTGAATAGAAAGTCTCACATAGTCAAGCATTTGTTCCTGAAAAATATTTTTCGAAAAACGGGGTGAGTTTTACATCTCAGTTACTAGACAATACATCTATAATCAACATGAGATCGTATAAATATTATTATCAAAGTAATTTTAATTAGAACGTAATAGTTGATCATAATAATTGAATAAATAAGGGAGTTCTCATACAGAAATCAAATCAAAAGTCCACACTTGAGCGGCTCCACCACTAAGGGTAGCGCTTTCCTCTCGTGTGTCCGTACGGAATAACAGATCCAACATGTGGCCTACACGTTAGGATAGCAATGCCTTGCTAGCTGAGGTCTGAGCCAGATGCATCTAGGTTAACGTCATAACCGTCGTTAACTACGGTTTTCTAATACGAGCCTCCTAAACCAATTCAAAACATATAATTTCAAATACAACCAATCTTTTGATCTTTCAAATATATACAAATATCAAATTAAATCAAATAATACTTTCTCATCAAAATCCCTTTCAATCATATAAAATGTCGAATATACTTTAAGAGTTCAGAGTATATAAGTGAGTATCAACAATATTTCAATGTTCTAGAAACACAAATTCAAATAAAATTGAACATTCTAAAATAATACAAAACTTCACCAAACATGTATATAGTCTCATGTGCAGATTGAAATCTAAATTTTCCAAAAATAAATATTTAGTTCTAATAAATCTATTATTAAAATCAAATTCAAATCTTTGTTGGTAACTTGTAAGTATAGTCACAAATTCAAGCAGCATATATCAAAATAATTATAGGTGGTAAAATCAAATAATTATAAATGTAAAGCCTACTCATAACTTGGTCCCAAGGGACCGAAGAGACGAAACCCGGAGTGCCAAATTAAATAACGAGGAAGATTGGAATAGAATGGAACGATAGAGCGCAGAATTTGGACCTAGCCAGCGGCAGCAACCTCAATTCTCACAACAGCAGCAACTCTAACGACAACGTCAGAGATGTAGTCTCAACAACAACATCAACATCACTACCAGTTCTAGCCCGTAACAAACAACAGCAAAAGCAAAGTAATCAAGAAAGACATCACGAAAATGGAGCGAGACCGTAAGGTAGATAAAAGTGGAACAGAAATGGAAAGAGATGTTAAGTACAAGCAGAATGGGTTTTGTTTACCAAGGTAAAAGAAGAGCAGTGGTGGCTTTTGATAGCAATAATTTTGGTGACTCTGGCAGCAACGTTCATGGCCCCAGAGACTCCGGTAAACAATGGAAAACCAAAAGCAGAAGAAGAATAGAACAATCCCTTCTCCAGTGACCTCCTCCACTTGTAACGGAGGCAACCGCAATGACAGGGGAAGAGCAGAAGGTTGGCTTTGTCTCGTGGTGTGGTGGAAGGCAGCAACAACTTGGCAACGAGCTGCAACAAAGCTCCCCTTTCTCTCTCCCGTTCGCGCCTCCCATCTCTGCTCTGTTTGGCGATGACGATGGCCTCAACCAAGACGACGAAAGTTTCGATCAACGACACCGGCGGTTATGGGAGTCTTTCTTTCCTTTTCTCTGTCGCGCGCATTCCTCTTTCTCAATGGGAGTTCTGCGACCTCACTCTCTCTCATCTCTCTCGCGCATCTCTTCCTTTTTCTTTGCAGCAACCCCACCAGCGTCATCCTCCTTCTCCCCCTCTCCTTCCTTTCTTCTCCCTCTTCATTTTTCCTCTCTCTTTTTCTTTCTTTTATTCTCAGCGTTGTCTGTGTATGTGTGTTAGAAATGGATTAGGGTTTAAAAAAGGTAAGGGGTAGTTTAGGTATTTTGATAAAATTTGAGGGTAAATGTAAAATGTTTCAAAAAAATCCTTGGGATATTACAATCTTTACTCATACATTGAATGCTAATAATTTTGAATTGAAGCCACAATTAATTTCTCTAGTTCAGCAATATTGCTAATTTGGAGGAAGCCCACAAGAGGACCCCAACCAATATATTTCTAGTTTTCTCCAAGTTTATGACACTGTAAAGACCAATGGAGTTCCTGCTGAGGCCTATAGATTTCTATTGTTTCCTTTCTCAGTGAGGAACCGGGCTAGCCAGTTTCTAATTAAAATGACTTGGCAAGCCAGTTTCTAATTAAGTTCTTTCCACCTCAGAGGTTAACCAAGTTGAGAACGGATATACAAATCTTTAGGCAGTAGGAGGGAGAATCACTATATGAGGCATGGGAGAGATATAACGAATTATTGAGAAAATTCTCTCTGGATATGTTTGCTGACTGGGTTTAATTAAAAATTTTCTATGATGGCATCACTCCAGCATCAAGAAATTCTTTAGATGATTCTGTTGGTGGTTCATTGCACATAAAGAATACCATAAAGGAAGCACTAGAACTCATTGAAATTGTGGCAAATAACTAATACTTGTTTTCTTTAGAAAGAAATAATGTGAAAGGAGGAGTTATAGAGTTGGATACTGATGGGGTTAAATGTCGATTCAGAATTTTCACAAAAGAATTACGTCGTAAGTATAGTCCAAACAAATAAATAACTCCCAATCAAAGTTTTAAAAGTTGTCACAATACAAATCAAAATAACCAGAAGTAGAATCTTGAGTCGTTCTTCATAGAAATTGCAATCGAGTGCTCAATTATTGCTATTAGATATTGAGGTTTTGATTAAAATAAACAGAAATGTAAATAACAAAAAATTAAGACAATTAAGGAAATTAACTAAGAAAGATCTTGGTAAGGATTGATGGTTAAGGATCATTATCCTTGTTACTAACTACAACATGATAACTACAAAGAGCAATCCCATTTCGTCATCTCCAATACCGGAGAAGAATCAAATGGGCTTAATTAATCCTAATCCATAAATCCTAATCAACTTACTAATTGAATTAACAAAAGATTATCTCAATGAAATCAAGATTAATTAAAATCTCCAAATTATCAATCAACTTGGACATTAGTAACTCAAGGTTGCCAAAATTACCAACCTAAGCCAAGAATGCAAAAATCTACTCCATAATCAAAGAAAATATTTCATCAAACACTTGGTGAAGATAGAAATAAAACACGGTAAAATACAAGAATTAATAAAAGTTATAACTAACCAAGACAAGGAATCAATGCTAGCAAACTAAACAAGCATATATAAAACTTAAAACATTAACTTCATTAATGAAAATCAAGAATTCAACAATCATTCATCAAATAACAAACTAGAGATAAGCAAACTAACACCAAAATCTAAGAGAATTATAATGTAAGAACACAAGAAAATAAGATAAAAACTACAATTAAACAAGACTAAAACCTAAAACTAACAAGAAAACTAAGGAAAACCTAAGAGATTTTAGAGAAAAGTTGGAGCTTTTCTCTCTAGAATCCCACTAAATCTAAGAAAAAAATGTAAAAATGTGAATATGGTAATGTGTGTCTTGAAGTCCCTCCATCCTCTACTTGAATAACATTAGAAATGAGTTGGATTGGGTCCAAGAAAGTCTGAAATCACGACCCATGTGTTTACTTAAGTAAATCACGTGCTGTTAATCATGCATATGCATGAGGGATGCATATGCAGAAATTGGAAATTCTCCAAAAGATGCGTACGCATGATTGGGCAAATTTTTAAAACTTCATTTATTCATAAATTCTCCATTTTTACATGATTTTTCTTCATTTCTTCAAGTCATCCTTGTTTTCTAAGCCTGAAATCATTCAACAAACACATCAAGGCATCGAATGGAATAGAAACGAATTAAGTTTATCAATTTAAGGGCCTATAAAGCATGTTTTTAATCATTAAGCACAATTAGGATAAATTCACAAAACTGTTATTTCAATGAATAAATGCAAGATAAGTTGATAAATTCCCTTCTTTTCAACCCAAAATTCACCATAAAATATAGGTTTATCAGATACCTTAGATACTCTTATTGCACAAAACAAGATTATGTCTCAACAACTCATGGCACTCACTAAACAAGTAGGAGGCGTGCATGTTTCTGCAATACATACCCAAAATCCCTCTTATGACATGAGTGGAGGAGCAAGTTATGGTGAAAGTTGTGACACATTCAACCTTGAGCAACCTTCAGTAGAGTAAGTAAATTTCATGGGCAACCCATCCAAGCCACAACAAAATGACCTATCCTCCAAGCAGAATATGAGGTATTGCTTGCTGGCTTGAAGCTAGATAAAGAAGTGGGAGCAGAAAAATTGATAGTGTTTAGTGACTCTCAAGTGGTAACTTCACAGATTAATGGCACTTATTAAGCCAAAGACTCCAACATGAAGAAATACTTAGATGAAGAATGGAAACAATTAGCACAGTTCTTAGAAGGAGAGGTTCGACACATAACTCGGAAATCAAATGCCCAAGCAAATGCCCTTTCCAAATTAGCCAGCACTAAGCTAGAAGGAAACAATAAGAGTCTCATCTAGGAAACCCTCCACGTGCCATCAATATTAAAGGGAGTTGACAATTCGGACATAATGGCCATATCCAATCAAAATTTAGGATGGATGACCCTTATAGTCAACTATCTTACATTTGATGTTCCCCCTGCAAATCATAAAGAAGCTCAAAGACTCATAAGCGAAGCATAAAATTACACACTGATCTACAATGTTCTATATAAAAGAGGGATATCAACACCTCTCTTGAAGTGCATCCCGATCTCCAACACAAAGGAGGTCCTAGAGAAAGTACACAATGGCATATGTGGGAATCACCTAGGGACCTGATCACTAGTTAAGAAGGTGATCCGGGCCAGCTTCTTTTGGCTGACCTTATAAAGAGATACGGCCAAATTCGTTAAAAAGTGTCCGCCTTGTTAGAAGCATGCTAACTTCCATGTTGCAACCCCTGAAGAGTTTATTAGCGTTACCTCACCATGGCCATTTGCAAAATGGGGTCTCTATCTCCTCGGACCATTTTCTCAAGCTCCAGGACAAGTCAAATACCTCATAGTGGGAATGGACTATTTCACTAAGTGGGTCGAGGTGGAATCGCAAGCAACTACCACTGCTCGAGAAGTCGAAAGTTCCTCTATAAAAATATTGTCACAAGGTTCGGAGTCTCCGACTCCATCACTACAGATAATGGAGCTCAATTCACCCATTTAACCTTCAGGAATTTGGTGTCCAATCTTAAGATTAAATACCAATTCACATCGGTAGAACATTCCCAGGCCAATGGATAAGCTGAAGCTGCAAAAAAGTCATATTGGTCGGATTGAAGCACCGACTATAAGACGCAAAGGGAGCATGGGCTAACGAGCTTTCCCAAGTCTTATGGGTATATCGGACAACCCCTCATTCTACAATGGGAGAATCACCTTTTCGACTTGCTTGCGGAATAGAAGCCATGATTCCCATAGAAATTGTTAAAGAGTCACCTAGGATTATATTCTACAATGAAGGGGCCAATACCCAGACACAAAAGAAAAGAGCTCGATTTCCTCCCAGAAGTTCGAGAACAAGCTCAGATTAGGGAAGAATTACTAAAGCAAATGATGGCCCTAAGGTATAATCAAAAGGTGATCAAAAGAAATTTTGCCACAAACGACCTCATACTAATCTAAAATGACATAGGAGTTTAGATGTCGGGCGAAAGGAAGCTAGCGGCAAATTGAAAAGGACCCTACAAGATTGTTGAGGTCTTAGGTAAAGGTTACTATAAAATGTCTGACCTCCAAAGAAAGGAGCTCCCGAGGTCTTTGCACACATGTAATCTAAAGAAGTACTATAGTAGGAAGCACACCTTATTTCCTGATGTACTCTTTTTCCCAACCTTAAGATTTTTTTCCTAAAAAGGGATTTTTTTTCTAAATGAGGTTTTAACGAGGCACCATAGCAAGGGCTAAGGGTAGTCAAACACCCTTAGTAGCAACTTTATGTAAAGGAATTTCTCATTTATCAATAAAATTTCATTTCTTCTTCAAAAATTTCCTATAAAAATGCATTAATTTAAGCTTGACAAACCGCAAAAATTATTGTCCGACCTAGAATGGTCATCAAGATGAGATGACGAGGTATAAATTAATGTAGGAAGTTATATAAATAACTCGTGAAAACCGACCTTAATTATAAGGCAGAACAAAAACAAAGTGTAAAAATAATTTAACAAAGTCTGACTACACGAAGTCGGAACTTAAAAGGAAATCTACATAAACAAACTCACTCCTTAAATTCATCGGGAAAACAGCATAGAAAAAGTTGCCAAAGTATAATACCAAACTAAGTAACTGTATAAAAGCTAATTCCAAAAGGCCTAGCTTCATTATTTAAAGTGTAGAAAGGCTCTTTAAATTTTAAAGTTGTTTGAATACTACTTATAGAAGTTGTTTAAACTACAACTATGGTAAAGAAAATTTTTCACAAAACTACCAACTATTACAAATAGAAATTGTTCATAAAAAAGACCCACACATACAGACCATTCAACACATTCATATCTACAAAGAAGGATCCAATAAAGGGTTGAGGTCATCCCTAGTCACGACGTCGTTGCCTTGGGCAAATTAAGTTGGGTTGTATTTAGAGACCGGTATGGCTGAGATGGCACCAGGTGATAAAGGAGGGAGCTCGACATAGACGACCTTAGGCAAGACCTCAGGAGTCTGAGAAGCCTGACCGACTTGTACACCCGAAGACTTCAGGTCGGGCAAAGGCTTCTCCTCGTCGTCTTCAAGGGTCAGGACGATCTTCCCATCCACCACAATGTTATCCTGGTTGAACAAAGACAGATCAACCTCAGTGGCTAGGATTTGTACTTAGGCCTTTAGGTTAGCGAACATCTCGTCCATCTCCTCGGCCACAGATTCCTTAATTATGGCATATCTCTCCTTGGCCTACTCCAACGCCTCCTGAACATTGAGTTTCTCCCAAAAAATTTGGGTGTAACTCTCCTTGGCTTTCTTTTTTAACCCCTCTGCCATAGTCATAGCCGCCTTAGCCTTCTTCACTCTGGACTGAGCCTTTACCAAATCGGACCTCAGTCTGTCCCTCTCCTCCTCCAATTCCTTATTTAACTCCTTCAGCCTCTCCACCTCAGCTTAGGCAGCTACTAAAGAGCTATCAGTAGCGTTGAGAGGGGTCTTTTGCAACTCCTTGGCTAAAGATGCACACACTCCCACTATCTGAATTCTACTTCGGGCCATGAGTTGGAGATGGTTCTGAATAGTCACATCATCTATGCTGATATAGCTATGAGGGAGAATATTTCTCTCGCTCTAGGCGAGTCTGTCAAATCCTTTATATTAAATATTATTCCCCTCTTTAATAGTTTTTTGCCTTTTTGGAGGTGGCTCCAAGGATGACGGAGAAGGGGGGACCGTTGCACTTTCTAGAGGGGAGTCAGGAGAAATCAACTAACTAGAAGGAATGGGAATAACCTTCTTTTGAGCCGAGAGACCCGAGTCTAACTGCATTGGCGAAGGTCATGTAGAAGCACCCCCATCTTCTTTTTGTTGTATATTTGGTGCACGAATCCCCACACTTTGTACAACTAAACCAGCAAGTGCACTGGGTCGTCCAAGTAATACCTGAGCGAGTCAGGGTCGATCCCACGAGGATTGTGGTTTGAAACAAGCTATGGTTATCTTGCAGATCTTAGTCAGGTGAGTAGGAATTTGTTGGATTTGGAAGATGGAATTACAAGGTTTGATAATAGGAATAAGAAGATGGTTAAGGCTTGGAGTTGCTTTGTTCTTCTGGATTAACTCTGGTCTTACTGTCTTCTTCAATTGTGAATGATTTTGATAAACCCATATTTTATGATATATTTTGTGCCTAATTTAAGTGATTTATTCAATCCTTCACTCACTTATTCATGTTAATTGCATGGTTTTACTTTCTCTTCCTTATTATGTGATGTATGTGAAAAAAAAACATGTTTCCTATGCTTTAAAAATAATTATTTTAATTACCTTTTATTTCCATTCGATGCCGTGATTCGTGTGTTGAGTAGTTTCAGATCTTCTAAGGCAGGAATGACTTAAAAGATGGAAAGAAAACACACAAAAATGGAAGGAAAGCACAAAACAGAGTTTTTGGAGAAACTGGCAGTGACGCGATCGCATGGACGATACGGCCGCATGCCAGCGTGAAGTGGCAGTGACGCGACCGCGTGATTGACGCGGACGCATGACTGAAGCGATCGCGTGATAAGGAAAACTCCAAATGATGCGACCGCGTGACCCACGCGGACACGTGACAGAGGCCACGCACCAGAAATTACAGAAAATGCTCCCAGCAATTTCTGAAGCCCTTTTTGGCCCAAATCCAAGTCCAGAAGGCACAGATCAGAGGTTATGAAGTGGGGGAATGCATCCATTCAGGGGGAGTCTCCAAGTAGTTACTTTTCATGATTTAGATGTAGTTTTTAGGGAGAGGTTCTCTCCTCTCTCTTTTAGGATTTAGAATTAGGATTTCTTTTGCTTTCAGGATTATCTCTTTTTATCAGGTTCAATATTCCTTTTTAATTACTTATTTTCTCAATTTAATTTATGAATTCTTTTATGTTACAGATTATTCTTTGAATTAATGTTATTTGAGGTATTTCAGTTTATGATTGCTTTCTTTTATTTATATTACTGTTGCTTCCAATCTGAAGACATTTTTATTCAAGTAGATTTACTTTTTCCCTTTTTGTCTTGGTTAAGAAATCAGTAACTCAGGAGTTATCAAACTCAACATGATTGATAATTGTTATCTTTGCTAATTGAATTGAACTTCAATAATCCCAATCTTTCCTTAGGGATTAACTAGGATTTGAAGATCAAACTAATTAGTCGCTTGACCTTTCTTTGCTTTAAGTAAAGGCTAACTAAGTGGAATTAAGATTCAATCTTCATCATCATTGATAAGGATAACTAGGATAGGACTTCCAATTTCTCATACCTTGCCAAAAGTTTATTTTACAATTATTTATTTATTTTACCTGCCATTTAAATTACTTGTTCCTCATCTTCAAAACCCCAATTTACAATCTTCATAACCAATAATAAGAACATACTTCCCTGCAGTTCCTTGAGAAGACGACCCGAGGTTTAAATACTTCGGTTATCAATTTTTAAGGGGTTTGTTACTTGTGAAAACCAAAATGTTTGTACGAAGGGATTTCTGTTGGTTTAGAAACTATATCTACAACGCGACTATTTTTATAAAATTCTTTACTAGCAAAAATCCTAACGTCAAAATGGCGTCGTTGCCAAGGAACTGCAATCGTGTGCCTTATTACTGGTTATTGTAAATATTTTTCTTTTACTTGTTTATTTGTCTTTATTTTCTCCTTTTATTTCCATTAGCTAATATGAATTCTCACCCCTCTCGCTTTGAGTTTGGTTCTAATATTTTTGAAAGGAGTGAAAGTTATAACAGGAACATGCATCAAGGTCAGAGCAATCAAAGATGGATGGAGTCAAGAGGATCTGATCAACCCTTTAGGCAACAACACCCTCCAAGATATCATGGACAAAGACCATTCTACAATGCATACCAAGCCAATAGACATGGTGGACAACCTTGTAGTTACCAACAAGCCCCACCCTGTGCTTATAGGCCATCCTCTCAACATAACTTCGAACCACCACACTCACAAGCTCCTTTTCACCATTCACTACCATATAATCCACATTTACCCCAATTCCAATCCAATTACTCCCAAACACCACCACTTCCCCATGTACCACGTCTAAATCCATCACCCCGAGAATCAGAGGTTCGCCTCAAGGAAACAGTAGATCAACTTCAAACAACCTTTCATCAACTGGAGCAAGCAGTGAGTAAATTATCTTCTAGACGTTCGAACATTCAAGGACCTCCCACAGCCCCATGTGGACAATCTAATGAAGAGCGTAGTATGAAGGATATACTAGAAACTCTAGTGGACAGAACAGGGCATGACTTCGTACTGGAACAAGTAGAGGAAGCTGTCATTGTAAAAGAAGAAGAGTTGGTTGAAGACTTAGGAGAAGTTGAACTTCCATGGGAATCCAGAATTGTGGAAAATTCTGTCAAGGACGTTACAATTGATGCTAAGGAGGATAGTGCACAACTCCCAAAACAAGTCTTTTATGAAGAACTAGACGGAATAATCCAAGAAGCAAGTTTCCTTGAAAATGATAATCTCAAGTCAAGTTCTCCTAGTAATGAACTTGCATCCGCAAGTGAATTCTCTGAGATCGAAGAATCTTCCCCAAGTGAATACGAAGATGATGCGGAGGTAGATTTGTCTCAACCTCCCGTTTATGACTTAAGCGACGAGGAAGACATAGAAGGCTTTGATCAGGACATGGATGCATTTGAAGAAGTCTGCAAGGAAGTGAAGAAATTCACCGAAGAGCACAAGGGAGTAGAACTTACAGAACCACTGGAAACACCTATCCCAAGGCCATTACCACCCAATACAAGCTTCAAGTGGGTACAATCCTTAACCTTTAGCTTTATTTTTCCACTTGAATATGGGTTGCTTGAAACAGATGGCCAACCTAGAGCTCTCTGCGGCTTTAAGAGTAAGAGGGAAATGGCTCGTACTCAAAGCTGGTGCACAAGGTTCAATAAGGTTCCACGCTTCAACTCGAAGTGCACGGATTGGCATCATGATCAATCGAATGGATCTCGGAAAATGTTTGGTCACCATGGTGAGAATCTACTTTCTAAACCGTACGGATGGAAAAATATAGATCAAGACGGAGGCGGATTTAAAAGCAAAGTTTGGGATCCTGGAGTCTGTTCTGACATTCAGCACACTGGAAGCCTGAGAATCTGTTTGAAGCTGCTCAGAAGCTTTACGTGCCATGTTTGGGATTCCAGAGGCTACTGGAATTACAAACATTGGTGGAGATTCCTGGATGAGTTCAAGCACAAGCCACCATAACAAAGGACTCCCCAATTGTCCAACTTAAGGACTTTAACTAAAAGTGCTAGGTGGGAGACGACCCACCATGGTATGGTTGTTCCTTTTTCAGTTTTATTTCGTGTTATTTATTTCTATTTCCTTTTCAATTGAACCTGAATATTATTCACTCGCATTGCATACTGCATAATTGCATACCTGCATAAAAAACAAAGAAAGAAAGGGCGCGCGACGCGACCGCATAACTCATGCGATTACGTCAATTGTGAAAAACACTTCCCACGCGTCTGCGTCATTCACACGGCCGCGTGATCTGGAAATCGGCGTAAGGATCCAATGCCCAGAAAGTTGGGCTGGAATCGTGCGGCTGTTGTGCATTTCGCACAAAACGACCCACGCGGTCGCGTCCCTGACGCGATCGTGTCACTTGCACAACACCCATCCCACGCGAAAGCGTGAGCGACGCGATCGCGTCGCGTGGATTGCACAACACCCCAAAGGAGACAGAGAGTTGCACTGAAACGATGCTGAAATTATGCGTTTAGCACAATTTCCACCGACGCAGTCGCATGCCTCACGCGGCCGCGTCATTCATCCTTTTACCCATTCCATGCGATCGCATCACTCACGCGATCCCGTCAACCCCCATTCCACCCTAGCCATGCGACCGCGTGCCCCACGCGATCGCGTGGATTCAAATTCGATAACACCCAGCCACGCGAAACCCTACCCATTCGTGCTCCCCCCAACCCCCTTCTCCTTCCTCTCTTCTCTGCAACTAACCACCACCAACTTCCAGCCACCACCACCGACCACCGCCCCACCGTCGACCACCCAGACCCCACCGCAACGCCACCCCCTTCTTCCTTCCCTCTCTTTCTTCTTCCTCTTTCCTCTTCTCCTCCACCACCACTGCCCCCTCCGCGACCACCACCCCCACCACGCCGCCGTCACCGTCGCGCCCCCACCCACCACCCACGCCCCCTTCCCTTCCTTCCCCCTTATACCCTACCCCCATTACCCTACCCGAAACCCCCTACCTCCGAACAGCCACCACCGCCGTGCTAACCACCCTCAATAGCCGTGTCAGCCGCCACCACCACCATCCTCCAGCCATCTCTCTGCCCCACTTTCATTCATACGCCCACCAGGTTCTGCCGAACGCCACCCTTCTTTCAATTCATAGTTAATACCATAATTTTTGTTTATGTTCATCATTAGGCTAGTTAGATATGCATGTTGTAGTGGATTCTAGGTGGTTAGGTAGCCTAGGATGTGGTTAGTGGATTTAGGCCTGATTAATTGTGCTGTTCATGCTACTTGCTTTATAATTTTTGCAATTCTGCTGTTGCTGTGATGTTAGTATTGTTCATATACTGTTCTTACTGTTCATGCTGCTATTGCGAATGTTCTTTCTTGTTCATACCTAATTGCAGTTTGTTTTATTTTATATGAACTATTCTGTTGCTGTTTATTTTCCGGGAACATCCAATTTTAGCCGGAATGCTGCCCAATTTTCTGTAAACTATTTTGTTTCAATTCATGTCTTAGTTTTGGCACTTTGAACTCTGCTTTACTCTGCTTTTACCAAACCAATTCATGCATACCTGGGCTAGCTATCTTATTCTTTTTTATTTCCTGGTTCATAATCTGCATTTTTTATGTTTAGATTCCAAATTTTGCTATCTATCTGAATCATCATCAACCTGATTTTCTTGTTTGGATATGAGTTAACTGTAGCTTCTAATTGTGAATGCTTGTTACTTAGAAAATGATCATCATGCTACTTACTCTGACTTTCTTTTTACTAACTCACTGATTTCAACTTCCTTACCTCTTTTTCATTCCTAACCTACTTACCTTTCAAAACATCTCTTCTATTTTTTCTTTTCTTTCACTATTCTCTTTAACCATCTAACCAAGACATGATGATAATTTTTTCTAATTAACATGAATTCTATGGATCTTACATTTTGGATTGTGAATTTTTCTTCTCAGTTTTTTAACTCCTATACAATCCTTACTGCACATTTACGTAACTCATTTTCATCATTCTACTGCTCCTTTGCCATTATGTGCTTCTTTTGTTATTTGCCTACTTGTTTTCCTATTTTTATTATATCCTTGATTTCTGTTTTTCAGGATGTCTGACACCCAAAGAAAAGGAAAAGGAAAGGCGACAACTGGCAAACGAAAAAGAGGAGAATCCTCTATGTCCATCCTGGACATCATGCATGATGACTCCTGGCGGGAGAAACACTTTACCCTGCAGGAGAAGACTGACCAGCTACTCCCTGCTACTGATCCCATCAAGTTTGCAAACAAATACTGCGAGTTAAAGTATCCGGTGTTTGCAACCTCCAAGAACCTGTACCTGGAGCGAACTCTGAAAATTCCGGAAGAACTCCAGCAATACACCTCTGATCAAATCAAACAAAGAGGCTGGTTCTTCTTGGAGAGAAACCTGACTGAGGTCAATGCACCTTGGGTAAGAGAGTTTTACTGTAATTACTTCAAAACTTCCCTAGATGCAGTGAACCTAAGAGGGAAGCAGATACTGGTCACTGAAGAGGCCATTGAGGATATTCTGAAGCTTCTGCCTAAATCTGATCAGCCAGATGGTTATCAAAAGACTGAGGAGGACATGCGCTCCATGAAGTTTGACTGGGATGCTGTCAAGGCAAGGATAGCCCTTAACCCGACTGTTCCATGGGTCATGGGTCAGAACACCACCATGCCTAAGGGAATCAAGCGGATTTACTTAAATGATGAGGCTTGGCTTTGGCATCAGATCCTGAGCAACTTTGTTATGCCGAGTACCCATGAGACGGAGCTACCTGCCGCTATGATCATCCTCATATGGTGTGTGATGGAGGGTAAGGACCTGTACCTGCCACGATTCATCCGGTACTACATGGCCAGGGTCTACGTCCGAGGCACTCTCCCCTTTCCATATCTGATTACACAGCTAGGCCGTCGAGCTGACGTGCCTTGGGAGGATGCTGATGAGAAGCCACCTGCTACAGAAAGCAAGAAGATTATCCCTCACAGCAGGAACTTTCTGGCTTTGGGCTACAGACCTCCATTCCTCACAGCCCCTGGTGAGACAGCCACACCGTCTGCTGGCCCCTCTTCCTCTACAGCTACCCCAGCTACCCCTACTATCACCACTGCACCTCCACCTGCCTCAGAGCCGGTTTATCACCTAGTACACCGCCTGTTTCATCAGCTAGACCAAATGGAGTGCCGCAACCGGCACCGATATGAGAGATCTGAGCGTCGCAATAAGTGACACTATGAGCACCTGAAGCTGATGATCCGTTCTGGCAGCGACATCCCCTCCGAGCCTGACACACCATCAGAGCCATCTGAGGAGGAGGCGGATGATCACGAGGCGGAGACCCATCCATAGAGAGAGGCTGTGCAGGCAGGCACAGAGCAGGCTGCATCACAGCAGGAGGCCCTGCCTCAGATTCAGGCTGCAGACCCAGAGAACCCTATTCAGTCAACACCTCCTCTGCAACAGGCAGATCCTCAGACCACCACCACAGAGACTCCGGCTACCCATCCTTCCAGTGATGACACCCCTTCACACCCTGCTTGAGTGAGCATCAAGGACGATGCTTTATTTTAAGTGTGGGGAGGTCGCCATCTCTGGCATATTTTTTTGGTGAACCACTACAGACTCTTTTACTTTATTTTGCTACTTTTCTGTATTTTTCTTTTTATTTTTTATTTTCTCAGTATTTATACATTGCTATTTTCATGTATTTTTACTATATTTCTGCATGTTGCACTTTAGTTCATATTTTAGCCATTTAGTTTAGTTGCAATTCTAACTTATTAGTTATAGAAAATGTGGATTAATTAGTATAGTTTACCCTTTTTAGCATAAGATAACTTAGTTTAAATTGAAAATATAAAAAGGAAGTAAACTAGGGACTTTAACATAATAAAAACAATCCACACACCTTGTATATAGCATTACATGTTAGTTAGTTAACAACATTTCATCAAGGAGAAACACTAAAACTTTAAAGCCACCTTAATATTTACATTGAGAATAATGGGAACTCTTAATTTTTACTTGCATGACATATATAACTGATATATGATTTTTGAGTTAGAGAACACACAGCTTGTGAGTTTTGAGCTTAATTGTATGGTTACATTTAAACCATAATATTTTATTCCTGTGTGTTCTGCCCTTCTTTTTTATTCTGGTGTTCTTTACTTTGTTTTAATCTATATGTCCGATTATAGAATATAGATACATACCAAGAAAGTGATTGAAGCCATTGTTTGATTCTAGCTCACTTATCCCAAATTAACCTACCTTTACATCACCCTTGTTAGCCCCCTTGAGACTTTAAATCCCCTCTTATTCTATAAATCACAATACTAGCCTTAAGAAGAAAAACAAAATAAAAATCCCAAGTTGAATCCTTGGTTAGCCTAAGATAGAAAGTGTGTATTGTTTAAGTGCGGGAAACCTATTGGGAACATGGATGATAAAAACAAAGGGTAGAAAGTTAAAAAGAATAAAATAATTCAAAATAAAAATTTTGGGAAGCATGCTCATGTGAAATCAAAATAATTGAATTACCATGTGCATTAAAAAAATTTATTTGAATAAAGGGGATACAAAAGAATTCCCCAAATGCAAAATAAAGCAATGCACATGGGACAAAATTAAAACTAATGCATGAGCATGTAACATCAAAAGTGGGAAAATTTGGGTGAATAGGTAAAGAAATTCTTGCTTTACAAAGTATGTATGTTAGGTGAGATCTTAGACTAATCAAGGATTCACTTATTAGCTCACTTAGCCTTATACATATACCCTTACCTTTACCTTGGCCCCATTACAACCTTAATTAAAGACCTCATAATTTTTGTATGCCTATATTCTATAATTGTTGATTGGTTAGATGAAGAACAAAGTTATGGAAAGTAAGGATAAAAAGAAGAATAGAGTAATTAACCCAATAAACACTGAGTGACTAGAGAGTAAACACGAAATCCAGTGAGGGTTCAATAGCTCATCAACATATATCTCTGCTTAAATTGCTAATTGTCTTGCAAGTTTGTAAAATATTTTTCCCATCTCAATTGTAAAAGTGCTTTATCATTATCTAAGGTTTGGCTATGCATATATGATTCCTTGAGAATGTGAATTAATTTAACTACATGAAAATTTTATATACAAATGAATAAAAAAATTAGAATTGCATGATTCATTTAGGTAGTTGCATTTAGAATAGATTGCATTGCATGAGATTCCACCACTTCAACCTTACCTTACTCTTTATCTTGGATTTAGCATGAGGACATGCTATTGTTTAAGTGTGGGGAGGTTGATAAACCCATATTTTATGATATATTTTGTGCCTAATTTAAGTGATTTATTCAATCCTTCACTCACTTATTCATGTTAATTGCATGGTTTTACTTTCCCTTCCTTATTATGTGATGTATGTGAAAAAAAAACATGTTTCCTATGCTTTAAAAATAATTATTTTAATTACCCTTTATTTCCATTCGATGTCGTGATTCGTGTGTTGAGTAGTTTCAGATCTTCTAAGGCAGGAATGACTTAAAGGATGGAAAGAAAACATACAAAAATGGAAGAAAAGCACAAAACAGAGTTTTTGGAGAAATTGGCAGTGACGCGATCGCATGGACGACACTGCCGCATGCCAGCGCGAAATGGTAGTGACGCGACCGCGTGATTGACGCGATCACGCGCCTTAAGCAAAACGCATATGACGCGGACGCATGACTGAAGCGACTGTGTGATAAGGAAAACTCCAAATGACGCGACCGCGTGACCTACGCGGACGCGTGACAGAGGCCACGCACCAGAAATTACAAAAAATGCTCCCAGCAATTTCTGAAGCCCTTTTTGGCCCAAATCCAAGTCCAGAAGGCACAGATCAGAGGTTATGAAGTGGGGGAATTCATCCATTCAGGGGGAGTCTCCAATTAGTTACTTTTCATGATTTAGATGTAGTTTTTAGGGAGAGGTTCTCTCCTCTCTCTTTTAAGATTTAGAATTAGGATTTCTTTTGCTTTCAGGATTATCTCTTTTTATCAGGTTCAATATTCCTTTTTAATTACTTATTTTCTCAATTTAATTTATGAATTCTTCTATATTATAGATTATTCTTTGAATTAATGTTATTTGAGGTATTTCAGTTTATGATTTCTTTTATTTATATTACTGTTGCTTCCAATCTGAAGACATTTTTATTCAAGTAGATTTACTTTTTCCCTTTTTGTCTTGGTTAAGAAATCAGTAACTCAGGAGTTATCAAACTCAACATGATTGATAATTGTTATCTTTGCTAATTGAATTGAACTTCAATAATCCCAATCTTTCCTTAGGGATTAACTAGGATTTGAAGATCAAACTAATTAGTCGCTTGACCTTTCTTTGCTTTAAGTAAAGGCTAACTAAGTGGAATTAAGATTCAATCTTCATCATCATTGATAAGGATAACTAGGATAGGACTTCCAATTTCTCATACCTTGCCAAAAGTTTATTTTACAATTATTTATTTATTTTACCTGCCATTTAAATTACTTGTTCCTCATCTTCAAAACCCCAATTTACAATCTTCATAACCAATAATAAGAACATACTTCCCTGCAGTTCCTTGAGAAGACGACCCGAGGTTTAAATACTTCAGTTACCAATTTTCAAGGGGTTTGTTACTTGTGACAACCAAAATGTTTGTACGAAGGGATTTCTGTTGGTTTAGAAACTATATCTACAACGCGACTATTTTTATAAAATTCTTTACTAGCAAAAATCCTAACGTCATATTTCTTCAATGGCAGGCTGTATGTGATTGACGCTGGTTTGAGCAGCCGCCAATACTCCTCCAGATCTGAACCCCAGGGTTAGTGCGGATCCATTCTGATTGAGGGTGAAGCTCCTGTCGTTCATTCTCTTTGGTGATCCTACTCAAAACGCCACAGACAAGGTCGAATCTTCCGGATCTGAGGATGTTGCACCTTAGTTCTAGCCTCTACCACAGAGCCCCTAATTTCCTTATACCTTAGCTGAACTGGTGTCTCGAGAATTCTCCCAACGAAGTCGTGGATTAGCCGTCTAAGAGATGTATAATCAAGCTGGCGGTTCGATGCTTTCCACTTAAGTATTCACACGAACCCAAGAAGAACACGGGTGGTTGTCAGGCACGCGGTCTTAGTATGAAGAATGAAGATGATTGTCACAGGTCATCCCGTTCATCATGTTGAAGAACGAAAATACATCTTAGAATTAAATCAAAATAGATTGAAGAGAAACAGTTATACTTTTATTAATCCATAAAACTCAGCAGGGCTCCTCCCCTCAACCTAGGAGGTTTCGAAACTCATACTGATGGAAAATACAATGATGAACGAAATATGGTGCAAAAAGTCTCATATGATTATGTAAAATATCCCTTAAATACTAAACTAATGACTAAGGATTACATAAGAAAGGGTAAAAGTCTTTTAGTGATAAAATCCACTTCTAGGGCCCACTTGGTGAGTCTTTGAGCTGAGCTTTGATGAGATCCACATGCTATGAGGCCTCTAGGGCGTTGAACGCTGGCTAGGGGTCCTCTCTAGGCATTTGGATGCCAGCCTCCTCCTTTGGGCGCTGGATGCCTGGAATGGGGTAGGAGGCTGGCGTTGGACGCCAGTTTTGGACCTTCTAATCTGAAGCAAAGTATGGACTATTATACATTGCTAGAAAGCTTTGGAAGTCAGCTTTCAATATCTGTTGAGAACGCTCCATTTAGACTTCTGTAACTCCAAAAAATCTCTTTCGAATGCAAGGAGGTCAGATCCGGACAACTTCTGTAACTCCAGCTCCTCAATTTCAGCCAGAAAATACCTAAGATTACATAAAAACATACAAACTAAAAGTAGAATCAAAAAATGTGATTTTTGCACTAATACCTATGAAAACTTAATAAAAATTAAACGAAACATACTAAAAACTATATGAAAACGATGCCAAAAAACATATAAAATATCTGCTCATCAATATCTCGTGTGACTACGTTCTTCCTGGTAGCCCGTATTGTTTTCATAACAGCAGACTTCAAAGCCATTTTCTCTATAAAAGTAAAAGTACATTAATTTCCAGCCTAAATCATAACCAAAATAAAAAAGCTAAAGGTAAGAAAATTACCTATCTCGGACTGAAGCTGACCGGGGACCCCTAAGAACGTTTTGGTACCCAAGTGAGGAGCTCGGCCCCAGCACTCTTGAAAAAAGTCAACTACGGCCTTCTCAAAGTCATCTAAGTAATCTATGTTATACTTGGCTATCATGGATTTTTCCTCCCAGTATAACAGGAAACAGGGTTCATCATTCTCATCCAAAAAGAAAGGTCGGGCACCCTCCATAGCTTGGTCCTTGAAAAAATAAATTTTAAAGTCGTGGAAGGACTAATCAAAAATAGAAAAAAACCTTCCTATTCTGAACGGCGCGGAAGAAAAGCCAAGCTAGCTTTTTTGAACTAAAAAGCTTGGTCAAAACAAAGAGGTAAAAGAAGGCCTTGAGGGAAGGTTGGATATCAAGTTCTCGACACAAAAGTTGGAAAATTTTCAAAAAAGGCCCAAGAATTCGGGTGTAACTAGGTAGGGACAACATTACAAGTCCAAAGAACATTGCTCTCAAAATCAAAGAAAGGAAGCCTAACATCTATTTTTGAGAAAAAATAATCATAAGCATAGAAAAAAGGACGCTTCAACCTATCTAAAGGGGGAAAGCATACCCTCTCCTCGGGATCAGCTATCACTATTTCGTAATTTCGATCATCCTCTCAATTCTCACAAAGCCAATGATGCCTAAGAAAGGTCTCGGCATATTTTTTATCAACTATAGGGATAACAGTATGGACAGAGGTATCTGATGATTGGACTTTTGACGGTTTAGAAATTCACAAATGAAGTTTCATTGCAAGTATAGTCTCTAAACCAACAATAATCCTTTCATACAAAAATTTGTTTGTCACTAGTACAAACCCCTAAATTTATAAACCGAAGTATCAAATCTCGGGTCGTTCTCCCTAGAAATTGCAAGAAAGTGTCCTTGTTATTAGTTATGGAGTATGTTTAGGGTTTTGAGGTTTTAGACAAGGAATATAAATGGCAAAGAAAATAAACTAACAACTATGAAAGCTCTTGGCAAGATATGAAAACTAGAAGTCCTATCCTAGTCATCCTCCTCAATTGTGACCACAATTATCCATTGCTACCACTTAGTTAACCTCTAACCATGGAGGAAAGTCAAGTGGATAAATTAACTTGATTCCACAAGTCCTAGCCAACTCCCAAAGGAAAGACTAGCTTTAGTGGTATCCAAATCAATTAGCAACTTCTAATTATCAATCAACAAAGGAATTAGATAACTCAAGCGTCACTAATTACTCCACCTAAGCCAAGAGGAACAAAATCTACACTAAAATCCAACCAAACAATTCATCAAACACTTGGAAGGCATAAAAGGAAAGCAAAGTAAATTGATAACAACAATGAAATCTAACAACTACTTATTGCAAGGAATTAATAACAACAATCAAAAGAAACACAATTATTATGAATTACCTCAAATTGAATTGGAAGAAAATAGAAGGAACAAGAGTAGATCTACAATAAAGCATAGAAACAACATAAAGAAAATTACAATAAAAGAATAGAGGAATCATAAATGCAACAACAAAGAATTGAGAAGAAGAAGAAGTAGAGAGCATGAATCAAAACCTAGATCTACGAACTAAACCTAATCCTAATTCTAATCCTAGAAAGAAGTGAGAACTTCTCTCTCTAAAACTAACTTTCCCTCCAAAACTAACCTAAACTAAACTAATGATCAAAAGTATGAAAAGTATGAAAAGTTCCTCATTCCCTTCAATCCTTGGTCTTTTAAAGTACTTCTAGCGCCAAAGTTGGTTGCAACTGGGCCCCATAGCTCCTCAAAATTGCTGGGCACGTTTTCTATTAAAAAATCATGTGCGACCATCGACGCTTACGTGCACAGCACGCGTGCGCGTCCCTGAGATTTTTCGCGATCCACGTGTGCGCGTCTAGTGCGCGTGCGCGTGGATGAAGATTTCCAAATCTTTGGCTTTTTCATGTGTTCTTTACTTTGTATGCTTTTCTCTTCACTCCTTTGATTCATTCCTAGCCTTTTCAACCTGAAATCACTTAATAAACAAATCAAGGCATCTAGTGGAATCAAAGGTGAATTGAATTTAGCTAATTAAGGTCCTAGAAAGCATATTTTTACACTTAAGCACAAATTGGGAGACAATCATGAAATCATGATATTTCATTGAATAAATGTGGGAAAAAGGTCATAGAATCCCCTAAATTAAGCACAAGATAAACCCTACAAATGGGGTTTATCAACCTCCCCACACTTAAACCAAGCATGTCCTCATGCTTATACCAAGGGAAAGCAAAGGGTATCAACATTTATTCAATGCAAGTATCCTAAATGCATCTATCTATATGAATGCAACTAAATGCAAAATGATTCTAGCTACTTGGTTAAAAATAAATCAATCTCCAAGACATACATGCGCAAGTAGGGCTAAGGTCCTATGACGACTCATGAATCCTACTAATTTAAATATCAAAATGAAGTTCAAGTAGACTTACAAGAAGAAAGCTCATGAAAGCCGGGAATCAAGGAATTAAGCATCGAACCCTCACCGGAAGTGTTTGCACTCTAGTCGCTCAAGTGTGTAGGGTCGATTCTCTCAATTCTCCCCTAATCATGCTTTCTAAGATTTGTTTTTCTTCTAACAATCAACATATATTTCATGCATGCATACAAGTATCATGAGGTCTTTTCTTTAGGTTGTAATCGGGCTAGGGTCAAGGTAAGGGTGCATATTTGGTCAAGTGAGCTTAAAATTTGAATCTTTGATAAGCTTAAACTTCCCACCTAACCCATGATATCCTATACAATTTCAAAGCTAATCTAACTACCCATTTTTCTCACTTTTTCACATACTCATGTATTCCTTTTCATTTCACAACACTTATGCATTGACCCTTATTGAGCTTTGCTTTGGGGCATTTTGTCCCCTTTTATTTCTTTCTTTTTCTTTGTTTCTTTCTTTTTCTATTTTCTTTTTTTTTTCCATATTGTTTTTTTTCTTTTCCTTTCCTTTTTCTCATTTTTTTTCCTATATACAAGATCATCAATGCCTAAGGTTTTACATTCATTACACATGAGCATACACCCAATTCCTAATATTTACAACAAAAATATAAAACTACCCTTTTATTCACCCAATGTCCCAAGATTTCCCACACTTAAATGACACACACACACTAGCCTAAGCTAATCAAAGATCCAAATTAAGGACTTTTATTGTTTTCCACTTCAAGGCTTGTAGTGTGATAAAATTAAGAACAAGTGGGTTAAGCATAGGCTCAAATTGGCTAACAATGGAAGATAAAAGGTAAGGCCATTTGGATAAGTGAGCTAAATGAAATGATGGCCTCAATCATATAAATGCATGAATACACAAAATAATGGACATAAAGAATCAAACAAATCAAAGATCACAATCATAAGAAGAGAATAATGCACACAAGAAGGAAAAATAAGTGGTTATAAGATGTAACCACACCATTAGGCTCAAATCTCACAAGTTTGTGTTCTTAGCTCAAAACCATGTTCCAAAATAAATTCTTTCAAGCAAGTTCAACAAAAAGTTTTCAAATTGGTAGGTTGCCCTAAAAACAATTTCTTGGAAAAAAAAATCATCACCCTAACCAAGTAGTCCTAGCATAAAAAGAAGTGATAAAAATATGTACAAATTCTAACTAACATGCAACCTAAGAAAGCTAAGAATTGGTGTTGGACAAGAAATTGTTATCCATGGAGATCGGTCGGACGACCTCCCCACACTTGAAGATTGCACCGTCCTCGGTGCATGCAAATAAGAGCAAGGTGGATGGGTTGCTACAATTGATGAGCTTCGTCGAAAGGTTGTGCGGAGGACTTGTTCGTTGCCCCATCTCGAAGCTTTTCCTTTTCCTCCTTTCTTGGTGGCCAACCTAAAGGGAGAGAAAAAGAAAGAAATTAAGCCTATAACAAAGATATCAAAGTAAAGAGAACATAGGCGAGGGCTAATGCCAAATAAGGGTAAGGTTCTCACTACATGGTAGCTACAACATGTGAGTGAAAAAATATTGTAAGCTAATGGCATATCAATTAATACTTGATGCAAGAGTAAAGTTAAAGCATGAAGAGTATAGTGAGCATCAAGTTCAAATAAGAAAAAGTGGGTTATGAAAGACATGTAAGCTCACATCAATGCACAAAGGATACAAGGATCATCAAAGGATAAGCATTAAATTAGAAATTTCATTACCCATCAATATCAAACAAGTCTAGAGGCACCAAGATTAACCAAGAAATTCTCAACAATTGAGGAAGAAAATGCAACACCATTATTGAAAGAAGAGACTTAGAAAAAAATTGAAAACAGGCTATAGAAACAAAATTGAAATGTAAAGAATAGAAAGTATACGAATGCGATAAACAAAACAAAATGGAAGAGGAGAAAAAAACCTCTTTTTTTTTACCGGCGTGGACGCATCATGCACGCTTACGCGCCGATGTGCATTTTGGCCGAAGGGCGCGTACGCGCCAGGTGCGCGCATGCGTGGGTGAGGTTGGGCCAAACGCTTAATGCTAGCCCAGAGCTGGTACAACTCTCGGATCATTGGCCTGGGAACCACTTTAGCGAATCGGCGCGCACGCGGCATGTGCGCGGGCACGCGCATATGCAAAATAAGGACATCGACGCGTAAGTGCGTAGTGCGCGCACGCATACACGCAGTTGTGCAATTGGCCCAGCTATTGCACGAAATTGGCCCAACTCTCTGGAAAAAGTATGGGCCTGAATATGCGTATGGACGCGCATGCGCACAGCGTGCGTACGCGTCCGTGACTCTTTTTTTTTCAAAAATACTATAAACAGCTAAAAATCTCCCTAACACTACCTACAACAAAAGATCAACTAAAATGCAAAATTAACAAAAAATTTCAAGTGCAAACAAACATAACTTGCATTTTAAGCAACTAACAACCAAGATATTAAGACAAAACTACATGAAAAGGAAAACTACCTACAATGGCAACTCAAATCACTTATTAATCAAATCTACAAGAGAATGGAAAGAGTTTACCATGGTGGGGTGTCGCCCACCTAGTACTTTTATTTATTGTCCTTAAGTTGGGCTTATGGGGAGCTCCTCATCAAGGTGGCTTGTGCTTGAATTCATCTTGAAACTCCCACCAATGCTTGGTTCTCCATTGTGCCCCAAGATTTCTCATGGATTGAGCCAAGTCTTGATGGAGTTCTTCACCAGCTTAGGGATCCGAAGGTTGATCTTCCTTTTGCGATCCGGGATCCCACACTTTGTTTTCACACCCGTCTTGAAGTTGACTCTCATTATTAGTCCATCCGGGTGGTGAACAAGGTGAATTCTCTATAAAGTGACCAACAATCCTTCTAGACCCATCTAAGTGAGCAATACTCTAACCTTTATATTTCATGTTTGATGTATCAACCATAATGAACCTTGATTTGCAACGCCAACCACGAAACATCTTTCTTTTACGCTTCATCCCACAAAGCATCCTAAGTTGACCATCCGTTTCAAGCAAGCCATATTCGAGTGTGATAATAAAGGTAATAGAAATGAATTTTACCTACTCAAATATAGGAGTAGATGGCAACCTAGGCAAAGAAGCTCCTAAGGGTCTTGACAAAGCGTATTCAATTCCCATCCTCCTTTTTTCTAAGGGTCTCCACCTCTTCACAAGGTCTCTTAATTTCAATCCTTTGTTCATCAATTCTATCTAAGGCTTTTTCCTTACTCAAATCATAATTGAGAAAGTGAGAAAAATTTACCTCCACATTGCTTTCCAATTCACCGGGAGAAGGTTCTTCATGCTCAAAGAATTCTTCACCATTAAGACTTGATGCTTGATCTTCCTCACCAACGGGACTCAATTCTTGCTCTATCCCATCCAAGTCTTCATATGAAATATGCCTTGGAAGTTGTGCACTTTCCTCCCTAGCATCAATTTCAATCATCTTGGAGGGGTTTTCTTCAACTCTATGTTCCCATGGAGGCTCCACATCTCCTAAGTCTTCGACCAATTCTTCCTCTTCTTCAACAATTATAGCTTCCTCCAATTGTTCCAATACAAAGCAACTTCCCTCATTCTCCAACAATCTCTCCTTCATGTTATGCTCTTCATTTGATTCTTCACATGTAGCCATGGGAGTTCCTTGAGTATTTAAGTATTGGGATGCCAACTGGTTTACCACCTCATCCAAGGCGGCCGTGAATTGTTCTACATCCCTTTTCATCTCCTCTTGTCCTTGAACAAGAACATCAAGGATATCATCCATTGGAGGTTGGGGTGGATGAAAGGGTTCATCAATTTGGGGGAAGGATTCATAGTAGGAAGGTGGTTCTTCTTGGTAGAGTTGTGGTGGTTCAATATTTTCTATTATTTCCACTTGTTGCACAACACACTCTACGGTTGCTTGAAATTGATCCAATGTTTCTTTGAGATGATTCCTTGAATCTTGTTCCTCTTGGATATCATGAGTAGGATCATATGGCTCTTGGATTGAAGGACATGAATATTCTTTCATGGGAGATTGTGGTGGGAAGTGGTATTCATCTTGTGGTTGAAAATTTGTACACATTGGAGTGGTTCATCTTGGTAATAACATAGAGTGGGTGGCTCTTGAAAATGTTGATGTTGGAATGGTGGTGACTCTATATGTGGTTCATATGGCTCATATGGTTGTTGTAATGGTGGATATGGATAAGGGTCATATGAAGGTGGTTGGTGAAAAGAGGCTTGTGAGTGTGGTAGGTGGCTATGTTGAGGGTATGGCTCATAGGTGTATGGTGGTGGTTCTAGGAAGTCATAAGGGGACTCACCATAACCAATGGATTGGAATGCATCATAGAATGGCTCTTCTTCATAGTGCATAGGTGGAGGTTGTTGCCATGAAGATTGATCATATGCATATGGCTCCTCCCACTTTTGATTATCCCATCCCTGATACACATCTTCATTGTAGCTCCCATTTCCTACAACATAGTTGTAATCACACTCATAGCCAAAGTGAGAATTCATAGTGAAAAGAGAAAATAAAATTCAAAAGCTAATAGAAAAATAATGAAACAAAGTCCTAAACTAGCAAAGACTAGCAAACAATCCAAAAATCAAGCTATTCATAATATTCACATATGTACAATAAACAATAACACAACACCATTGCAACTCCCCGGCAATGGCGCCATTTTGATTATTGGAATTTTGACGGTTTAGAAATTCACAAATGAAGTCTCGTTGCAAGTATAGTCTCTATACCAACAATAATCCTTTCATACAAAAATTTGTTTGTCACTAGTACAAACCCCTAAATTTATAAACCGAAGTATCAAATCTCGGGTCGTTCTCCCTAGGAATTGTAAGAAAGTGTCCTTGTTATTAGTTATGGAGTATGTTTGGGGTTTTGAGGTTTTAGACAAGGAATATAAATGGCAAAGAAAATAAACTAACAACTATAAAAGCTCTTGGCAAGACATGAGAACTAGAAGTCCTATCCTAGTCATCCTCCTCAATTGTGACCACAATTATCTATTGCTACCACTTAGTTAACCTCTAACCATGGAGGAAAGTCAAGTGGATGAATTAACTTGATTCCACAAGTCCTAGCCAACTCCCAAAGGAAAGACTAGCTTTAGTGGTATCCAAATCAATTAGCAACTTCTAATTATCAATCAACAAAGGAATTAGATAACTCAAGCGTCACTAATTACTCCACCTAAGCCAAGAGGAACAAAATCTACACTAAAATCCAACCAAGCATTTCATCAAACACTTGGAAGGCATAAGAGGAAAGCAAAGTAAATTGATAACAACAATGAAATCTAACAACTACTTATTACAAGGAATTAATAACAACAATCAAAAGAAACACAATTATTATGAATTACCTCAAATTGAATTGGAAGAAAATAGAAGGAACAAGAGTAGATCTACAATAAAGCATAGAAACAACATAAAGGAAATTACAACAAAAGAATAGAGGAATCATAAATGCAACAACAAAGAATTGAGAAGAAGAAGAAGAAGTAGAGAGCATGAATCAAAACCTAGATCTACGAACTAAACCTAATCCTAATTCTAATCCTAGAGAGAAGTGAGAGCTTCTCTCTCTAAAACTAACTTTCCCTCCAAAACTAACTAAACTAAACTAATGATCAAAAGTATGAAAAGTATGAAAAGTTCCTCATTCCCTTCAATCCTTGGTCTTTTAAAGCACTTCTGGCGCCAAAGTTGGTTGCAACTAGGCCCCACAGCTCCTCAAAATCGCTGGGCATGTTTTTTATTAAAAAATCATGTGCGACCATCGACGCGTGCGCGTCCCTGAGGTTTTTCGCGATCCACGCGTGCGCGTCTAGTGCGCGTGCGCGTGGATGAAGATTTCCAAATCTTTGGCTTTTTCATGTGTTCTTTACTTTGTATGCTTTTCTCTTCACTCCTTTGATCCATTCCTAGCCTTTTCAACCTGAAATCACTTAACAAACAAATCAAGACATCTAGTGGAATCAAAGGTGAATTGAATTTAGCTAATTAAGGTCCTAGAAAGCATATTTACACTTAAGCACAAATTGGGAAACAATCATGAAACCATGCTATTTCATTGAATAAATGTGGGCAAAAGGTCATAGAATCCCCTAAATTAAGCACAAGATAAACCCTACAAATGTGGTTTATCAGTATCTACCCAAGTTAAAAGGGAAGGAGGGACTTTTGTTGACATGTCGTGAATAATAGATTGAGACATAAAGCTATACCTACAAATGCAACAAAAAGAAGTCATCACTAAAGAGCCCAGACACCAATCAAAAGAAGTCGAGTAAAGAGAAACAAAACACACCACGCGATTTCAAAAGATCTTTTCAAAACAGAAAGAACAGAAATGGCGCCACTCCTACACTATTAGCAGCGACACCATTGGGAGGCAACAAGATTATGTTCTACAGCAATAAAATGGCAACAAGTTCCTTGAAATTTCAGAAACACAACCAAACGTTCGTAATAGAAATATCAGACGACAAAAACAGCTTCGAAAAGGAGTTTTAGTATACAAAGTAGCAGAAGTTAACAACTTTTCCCAAAAAAGTTTCAAGATACAAACAAAACCAACAATGTAAGAATCTTCGCTACTACTCAAAATGTCACCCAAATACAAGAAACAGATTCAAAAAGCTCAGAACAGTTATGCAACAAAGACGTCAAGAGTACCAACCTTGATGAGATTCGAAGAATCGAGGGGCATGCCAAATAGCAAGAAACACGAATGTTCCTCTTCGTACAGCAAAACAAGACCTTCAAAGGGTCCAAGATGGAGAAATCTTGGAACTGAAAATGGTTAGGAAGCAAGAAACAGAAGAAGAACTTGAAGGCATTTTTTGTGATGAAGAAGGCAATCGAACGTTTTCAGAAATTAAAAAAAGATGAGAAGAAGAGCGCGAAACACTTTATAAGAGAAAAGGGGAAAAACAGTCATTTCATACCTCCTCTTTAAAGTCGTGCGCGGATTCCCAGAGAACTGCCGCATAACATTCGCCCTCATTTAAAGAGAAAATGTTTAAAAATTTCAAAACACGTCGGGTACCCAACCTCTTGAAGGTGGTGTACCCGACATCGAAACTAAAGCCATAAAATGCTTGAATGCAACCTTGGGGCAAATCCGGACTCAAACAGGGGCACTGTTCATACCCTGACCCAAAACATAAAGCTAGACCCAATAAAGATGAAAGGCCCACCCAAACGGGGGTGACCTCTACTCATACTCGACCTCTTTAAAGAGGTCGGACACAATGAAAGAGATCGGCTCGTACTTATCAAAATAAGTAATTATTTTTCCGAATCTCTCCTACTATCTCTATTCCCACTAAAAGATCGATCTTAACAAACTCCCAAGATAAAGGTAATGGTTATTCATCAATAAAGGTAGAACTACTCTAATAAAGGTGGTTAACAACTCTATTATAAATACACTGACACTCCTCAGGTATATTCACGTTCTATTCTACTAAAACCCTATTTAAAACCCTTACTAACTTAAGCATCGGAGTCTCTTGCAAGTACCATCCCCACCTTCTCGCGAGGAACATGGACGGCAGCACCTCGGCACTAAACAAGTCGGACGCTACCTCAGAAGGGTTTTGGACCTTATGTCCAGACTCACATCAACATTTCAGGTAACTTTCAAAATAATTATATATATTTTTATATTTAAGATTAACAGTTAAAATTATTAAAACAATAGTGTCTAGGAATATTTAAAACTCTACCTAAATTATAATTGGAAATTTGAATTAAGTTAAGTTAGGAGAGGTGGTTTGGAAATTTTAAATAATTTTTAAAATTTAGATAATTTTATCAACTGAGACTCATCTTTTTATAGATATAACGTCAATTTTATTATTTTGTGGATAGATTTATCCGTGTTTGATTATTTTATGATCACAAATGATTATGTATTCATATTTTCTTCACCCTATCCATATGGAGATTTTCTCTTAATAGTTTTTCAAATTAGTGTACTTCATCCGAATCAAAGAATCCACATTAAGAGTTACAAAATTAAGTTTGTTTTGAATTAAATGATAACATCGTTAAAAAGGAAAAAAAAGATATACCTTTACATTACTATTTTAACTATCCATATCTATAGCATCCCTGACATATATCTCTAGTTTGGTTTAATGGGTAATAAAAAATTCGGAAGGAAAGGCTCGGATTTGAATGGATGATGATACAAGTGGATTCTTCTTTCTTATCTTTCTTTCAGCCAACTATCATAAACCAGAAACTGCCGTAACTAACTACTCCTAGCTCTCAAACATCGCTGCTCTGCATGTACTATGTTTGCTTTTCTTGGTCATTGGATTCAGTCCCCAAAGCGGCATTGGAAGACAAATTTTCACCGGATTCCTCAGCATTAGACTTCCCCTGTTTAATAGGATGTGTAAGGTATAATCAATAAAAACAATTATAAGCTTCTGCTACAACAGAATGTGTGTAAGTTTTTATCAATAAGAAATGCGGAGCTTGTCAATTACTCCACCTGAAAGAATGGAAATTAGCATATATATACTAAAACTAACCATGTTACGTATACACAAAAAATCAACTACCCATATATATTGTATTCATACACAAATACTTGATAGCTTATATGATGGCTCATTTTTTTTATGCAAATAGCATTTTTGATACTCAATTTGCATATTATGGAAAAAACTGAAAATAGACTCTTTAAAAGATTGATACAATAAATAGACATTTTTCTTTACAAGGTAAACAAAAATATAAATGAATACAGGATCAAGTAATTAACTGCATCAGTTTCTAATGCACCCAATGTTCAGATGGCTAATTCTTGCGACGCTGAATTGTAATAACTGTAGAAAACGAAGATTTTACCTTGTTTTTATCAAGCCAACCACGTCCAAAAAGTAGACCAAAACGTGAGTTGCTATCTGTATGTGGACTTTGACGACCACCAACCCTACAAAAGTACCGCCAATGAAATTGATCCAAATGAATGGAGGTAGCAAATCTTGCATCATATGCTAACGCTCTTGGTGTGGTTTGGTAACCATCTTAATGCAGAGAATATTGAAACAATCAAAATGTACAAAATTTATCAATTTGTTAATTCTTAATCACTAAAATATTGGAGATAGTGGATACAACCACAAAATCACTTTTCTATTTTCTCTCTTTTTTAATATCTACATATTTTCTAACAATCTCTCTCGGAAATTTCAAAGTCAGAATTCAGATATAGAAAGGACACCATTGAGAATGAAATATATCAGAATTCAGAACTTGCACTTCCCTAATCCCTTAAAGCAAAATTATGCAATTATGGATCAATATGCTTAATAGATGATTTATGCGTGAAATATGGAGGTCTTAATCTTCAGCATATATAGTCCAAGTGTTTCAAAGGAAAATCATAAAGTGATAAAGGCAATACTACAATTACAATAATAAATATTTTATCCTACTAGATGAGATAGTCAACATAAATCAAACAATACCATTGCATCTTGTCATATACCATTTCTACAGTAAGCCTATTTATGCTTATCAATCTCTCTTGACCACCTCATTCAAAATCTTTCCCTGTGATCTGTCAGTTTCCATAGGACATTTTTGTCCACTAGGAGTATATTTTTCTATTTTCATATATAGAATATATAGTTGCTATAGGGAGTAAAATTAAGCTAGATATCATCCTAAAATCTCAGTAACTTAGTATGAAAACCCGTGTAAATCAGATAAAAATTCTATCCTTGATACTGTACATTTGTCTTTATGTTGTATGAAAGAAATAGCAAGGGACATCTTGTCTTTCAAATCAGACTTTAACATGGTAATAGAGCTTGGGTTCTAGAGTAGTCTTAGTTCATCTTGGATTTTTTTATCTCTAGTTTTGGGTAGTAATTTTATTTTTGTTTAGCTATTCTGTTGGTCTCTATAATTTCACCAAATCTGCAATTATGTCGCTATAATTTTTTTTTCTTTCAATTAAGTTCTTACATTACTTTTAATTTTATAATTGGGTCTTCCTAATATAAAAAATATTAGAGTTAACTAAATATTTTTCCGCAAATTAAAAGTATCCACAATTAAGAACTTAATTAGATCTTTGAACACAAATTTTTGAAAAAATATTCCGTTAATTTTAACGTGTTTGACATGAAAAAAATCTAATTACCAAATTAAAAATAGTGTAGGGACCTAATTGCAAAGAAAGGAAGTATAAGGATCTAGTTGTAAATTTGGTCAAACTATAGGGACCAACAGAATAATTAAATCTTTTTTTTCTTTGGTCATTGGTACCTTCAGATGTTTCTTTCTTTTACTTGGTTTGGTTTCTTCATTTAGTATTTTTCTTTAACATGGTTGGTTTGGGAAATAACGATTCTGATTTTTGTGCCAAATTCATTAGGAAAAACTATATACCATCGGAATTTCAATTCCAATTGTTTTTTATTGGAAAGAAATAATCTAGTTTTTTATCCACAAGCAGCTAAAGATGGAAGTTGGCAAAGAGCATGCAAGAGGACTTATAGCTCTTCAAGAGAAGACATTGTTCCATGTTTAGTTCACGTCGAACCTATCAGCTGTAAATGGGTTTACTCAGTTAAACTTTAATTTGACAGTTCTTTGGATCATTATATGGCTCAGTTTCTGTCTTGGGACACCAAGAAGAGTATGACATTAAGTATGAGGGAACATTTGCTCCTATAGCTAAAGTGGTTACTATTCATACAATTCTCACAATTGCTACCAAACAAGGATGGTCACTTAAACACTTTGATTTAAAAGAAGCCTTTCTCCATGGTATCTCAAAGAGGAAATTTACATGGAACCTCCCACCGGTTTAATTTCCTCTTCTATTATTGAGGCTTGTAAGTTGAATCATTCGTTATATGTTATAAGCCAATTAACTTTGCCCAATTTAGATATGTGTAGAGCAAATATGACTTTTGTTTCTTTGAAAACCACTATTAGCCTTGTTCTTTATTTTGGTATACATTGATGATATTGTTGTCCTATGAACTCACTCTATTGATTAGTTAGCTACAACAACACCTTCATGATTCTTTTCAAATGAAGGATCTTGGTAACCTTTCTTACTTCGTAGGATTGGAAGTACACACATGATTTGATTATCTTAGCTGGTCTTCAAGGATCTTCACCTATTGTAACTCCTCTTCAAGTGAACATCAAGTATCATTATGATGAGGGCGAGCAACTTTCAGATCCTTGGGTATATCGACAATTGGCAGCTAGCAATTAAAGGGTTGATATCTCATTTCTTGCACAACAAATTAGTCAATTTATGACTCCCTAAGATACCTCTGCATAGCTGCTGTTTGTCGAATTATTAGATATCTGAAGGGCATTACTTGTCGTGGTTTATATGCTGTTTTTCCCATGAACCTAATTACTTATAATAATGCAGATTGGGCAAGTTGTCCTAATACCCATAAATTTGTCATTGGTTGGTGCATGTTCCGTGGAGATTTTTTGATATCATGGAAAAGTAAAAAAGCAAGACCGTGTCTTTAAGTAGGTCTACTAAGAATATCGTGCTATGTCTGCTGCATCATCGAAAACAACTTAACTTCAAGGAATATTAGCGAAGTTTGGGTTCCCTCGGTCTAGTTTTACTTCTCTTTACGTAGATAGCACAAGTGTGCTAAACGCATGAAAGTAGAGAACTTTGATACTATCTTGCTGATCGAATGCTCTGCTGGTCTTCTTCTGCATGTCTAAACCGGCCACCTAAGAAATATATAGGTTTCTAGATAGGTTCATAAACCACCTCCAATAGTAATGTAAAAATCATACACTTAGAGATTAGCCTTAGTGTAATCTTATACTAATAGAAAATTCTTCTACTAACCACCTTGTGTTCTCACAAGATTTGTGGATCCCACCTTACATGTCTTTAATTACATCATGTTATCCTTAGTCCCTTCTTCTACAAGACCTTCTAAAGGACTTCCCATGGTACCATATCAATGGCCATATATAAAATTTCTTTTTATTGCTCTGACATCTCTCTATCACTCTCTTTAACAAGTGTATAGTCTCCAAGATGGATTTACCTATCATAAAGACAAATTAATTCTCCAAAACCTAGATCTCTTTTCTCAATCTCTATTCTATTTCTATCATCCTCTGTCATAACTTTATGGTATGACTCCTTGTCTTAATCTCTATGTGGTTTCTACAATTTTGCAAATCTCCATTGTTTATGAAGGTAAGGATTAAGGAACTATTTTAACATTAATTTGGCATTTCCAAGTGATAAAGACAATAACTAAAATAATTTGTAACAAATAGTAATAAAAAAATTTGAACTTAAAAGAAAAAATGTTGCATACAAATTGTAAAGTACTATAACAAATATTCTAAAATATGAAATATTTTGTACCTTGGTGAAGAAAGTGCTTTGTTTTGGCCAGATTCATATTGAAGGGTAGCCTCCAACATACTTTCTGCAACAATCACCCGTTTTTGCAACTCAGCAATTGATATCATGGCTTTCTCATACTTTTCCTGCACATTTATTATACTGGAAATAGATATATATAATGTCTTACAATATCCTTAATAGTTAATATAGTGTTTTCACTTCTACTAATATGGAAAATAGACTCATCCATCTTAGAAATTAGATAGCTCTTCAATACCATAAACATGCTGTAGATATTTGATTTTTTTTTAAAAAATGGACAATTTTTATTCCAAAATTTGTGGAAGCCATTGAAATTATCCACATCACATTGTAAACCAAATAAAACCAATAGCAAAATATATTAGAACTATCGGCACATTATCTATATTAGTTATCTCATCATTCTTTTTAAAATATATTATAACATGCAAAAACGTCAACAATGATAGTTCTAATAGGAGTACACACAAACCTTATAAATGAATATAGAAACCAATGTATTCATCAACAATCTTTAGGCACCAAAGAGGGAGAAAGAGGTGTGCTTAATTTGTAGTATAACTGAAAACTTTAGTGTGATTATCTTATCTGCTAGCCTTTTAACTTTATTTAAGAATTTCGTGTTAGAGAGGGGAGCCAAAAACATGCTGCAGATAACACCTTCCTAGAGATGTGCATATCAGAATATAAGATTCCCCTATTTGGTGCATCACTTTAAATAAACTATTCCAGAGTTGAGTTATTCTAAGGAATGAAATCCCATCATTCTTAATCCCATATGAGAAAAGGGATTGTAAGATTATCTTCCTTGAAATTTTTTTTCTTAAAATTTAACTAACTATTATATCCCATTGCCATGGGATTGTTTTCCTTAAAACTAATATTGCTATTATAGCCCTGCCAATATAATTCAAATTTTCAACTAAGTGCTAACGTTTCCTTTCACTCCTCACTCAACCATTCAAACCTTCTCTTTGCATAGTGCTGCACTTTCAAGCAAGTCGTCTTTGGATTGAACAGTACATCTTGACAAAAAATTTAAAGGCAAAAATGGGTCTACAAGTCTGTGGTTCTCTATATTATACACTACACATAACTCATGTTTAATGGATGTGTGACTTGTCTACTGCTTAGAAATTCCAACATTTTACTGCCCCAATCTATAAAGTATGATGTAACAAATTACAAGAATCACAGTGATAACAACAAACGGGTTACCTGAAGGATATGAACTTCTAATTTTTGAGCTGCAAGTTCTTGTTCTGCTCTTTTACGAGCATCTTCAGTATCTTTCTGATCATGCTCTAGCTTCACTAAGACCTATGGCACGAAAAAGATTTCAATGTTTTATATACAAATTACAAATAAATTGTTCTTTGTTTCGTTTTACTTATTTATTTTAACATATAAGCTTACAAAAATAAAAATTGGAGAAAGCAGGTGCGCAAGAAAACCTGCATCATGGCAACTTCCTGTTCTTTCTTATCTGCAAGGACTTGTTGTAACTCGGCTACTTCCTGCTCCAATTCCTCAATCTAAATGATGACAAGAAATATTATAAGCATCACAAATTAAATGACTAAAAAAGGTTTTGAACTTGCTTTTCTAGTGCTTATGTCTTATATTGCATAAACAAAACTTTTCTGCTGTTTGAAACATGAAATGATATTCACATTAAGCTTATTTAGTTCTTTCACAATATTTTTGTTTCCGCTTTCTTTGTGAGAAAGTGACAAAAGTACACATGAAAGAACTATAATTCCTCTCATATATCTCAAGAGTTCTAAAATTCTTCCAATACACTTGAAAGAGTTGCTTTGTTGGACACATTCACCCAAAAATGGGAATCTTTCTCAAACAAAATTATCTTTCATGCACGATTTTAGATTTTTGCTCTTTCATGGGTAATTTTACTACATGATTTTTGGTAGGTAATTTTTAAAACTTTACTTCTTTGTCTTATCAATGTTTCAGGGATTTTCGTAGTATAAAGCTTAACTGAAAAAATTATGTAGTAAAATCTAGTCTTTGTTACAAAATGTTTATACCATCTCCCTATACTCTAAACTAAAGTACAAATTGGAAGGAAGTGAATTCAAAGGACAACACCAGACCAACAACACACATATCCTATTCTACTAGGTGGGCTCAATTAATGGAATATAATGGTGTCTCCAAAATTTCTCTTCATTCTTCATTTATCCTTTTCAAACAGATTCATGTTATCTTCCAATGGAACCACTTTCCACACAAGGAAAAATAGAAAAATTAAGTTAATGAGAAAACAAATTTCCATTCTCATTAACATAGTAATTGCAAGTATGTCAAGGTATTTAAATAAAAATTGAAAAAAATATAATATAGTAAGTTCAATCATCCAAATATTGGATTTACCCTTGCACTCAATTGCAGTCGATTATCCTGCTTTACCATATCCATTAAAGCTGTTTCAAGCTCCTCAGCTCTGTTCAAAGATGAAATCCCATGTACGGATAAAAATTATTTTCATAGGAATCATAAAAGAAAGTATTTTTTCTTGTTGCATATTCATGCAAATGAAAAATTATAAGTGTATAAATCTTTTACACTATTAATGCATCAAAAGTAAACTAATCATAATATCTAACAATAATTGAACGGATGCATATTAATCTCCTCAACTATAAGTTATGTGCACATTATCTACAAACTTTTAAGAAAGTGCAAATCAACTTGAAATTAAACTTTCTTGAAGTACACTTTAATCGTTTCATTAAATTTACGGTTTTGCGAAGAAGTGGCCTATCCTTCGGGAACTTGGGAAGAATACAAAAGAGGAAGCCTTTTCTTTTTTTAAATGGAAAAGTAACGTTTTGCTTTTTAATATAATTGGAAACTTCAAAATCTTATCCTTTTCTACAAAATCCTTTCACTTTGTATTTTTAACAAGTGCCCTTAGTAAAACCCTTAAATTTATGCAATAAGCATGTAACCGCTTATACTTTAGCCATTTTAGTCCCATAAATCAAATCACAAGATGTATTATGATGCCTTAAAGTTTCTTAAACTTGTTTGACTTATGTTTTAACAATGGAATAAGACAATAAGTGTCAATTAACACAAGTAGAAAATGCTAGGAGCCAATTCATATATTTTCAGTTATAGAGATGAAGTTCAATTTTCCCATAATTGAATCACGTTTTCATATTAATAAAGAAACATGGAAGTAAAACGGAATAGAAATTGAAAATCAAAAGTGCCAAAATAGAACACAATATACAACCCTATCAAATGATTTAATATACTAATACAAGCCATATAACCTAGATAGAATATAAAGTTAGTATGCAAACGAAATAAATAATTCATGCTGTTCAATGACATTTCACAGAGAAGGTTTTAGGAATATGCATTTATTGTTCCTTAAGAAACATTTCCAGAACCATCAATGGACAATATTTGAACATGACCACTAAAAGCTCTAGAATGACTTTCTTGGGCAAATCACTAAAGTGCATTGGAAATCAGCATTATCAATATTCCAGTGGTAGTAATTGCATTGAACTGATAAATTTCCTTCCCTAATGAAATTTATCTTATAATTATATTCTAGAAACATATTCTAAGCCTTACTTTATACGTAACATGCTTTATGTCATAATAAAAAACTTTCAATAAAAGCAAGAAGAAGACGGAGAAGAACCTCAGTATTGCATTTCTTTTCTCCTCCAGCAATCGGCATAACTCAACCTTCAACCAAACCACCTGCACAGTAGCTGTTAATGATTGAAATTTAAAAGGTGTTGTAAACCTTATATAGTTTTATCACCAATTAGTAATATTCTCATATTTTCTATGAAGTTTTGCTAATACAAAAACAAATTTGTACCAAACATCTAATCCCTTTAATTGTCAAGTACAGGGATAGAAGTTTTAATAAATACCATGTAGCTAGTAGATAGATCTTAGATGCATTTTTTATTGCTAATGAATAGAAGAATATCTTATTTTAAAATAGAGTTTGAGAAACCCCATACAAGAAGGTCAACTAAGATTTTTTGGACAGGATGTTAAAGTAAAAAAAAAAGGATTTGGCTTTAAATGGGGGAATTGGATTTCATGTTGCCTTGTTGTAAATACTTTCTTAGTTGTTGTTAATGGTGAGCCAAATACATGGTTCCATGGTGAGAGGGGCTTAAGGCAAGGTAAATTTCTATCCCCCTTCTGATTCAATTTATTGATGGATATGCTTAGTGGATATGAAGCAATTATGGTTTCTCATTTGCAGTTTGCTGATTGTACCAATCTGATTTTGAAAAATGATAAGGATATATCTTATAAAATTCTCTCTCTATCTTTCATATTTTTGAGCTAGGCTTCGATTTGAGGATCAATATGTCTAAGAGTGGTTTAGCAAGGATTAATATTGACCTAACAAAAAACTCTCGAACATAATATTTTGGCCAGATGTCCAATTCTAGAATGGATTCTTGTTTATATGGGAATCCCTTTGGGTGACAACCTTACCTGAACCTCTTTTTGGGATTCTATTGTGAAAATTATTTGAGTCTCTCGAGGTATGGAAAGGGATTTATTTTTCTCTTGAAGGTAGGATTACCCTAATTCAATGTTGCTTGATCCAACATACTTTATTTTTATTTATGTTTCGCATACTAAGGGAGTAGTCAATACTAATGAGGAGATTACGAGGGATTTCCTTGGGTTCGGTGCTTTAGAATGTTCAATTATTTGGTGAGTTGGGAGATCTGTTGTCAATCAAACAAGCAAGGAGGATTAGTTCTTGATAAAATCTTGTGTCAAAAACATTAGCTTGGAAACAAAATAACTAGCGATTCCCTTTAGAGCCCTCATTCCTGTTTGCATAGGCTATTTGAAGTATGGCATGAACAAAAATGGATGTGACATAATCATGCTTACATATACTGCTCACTTTAGCATCGTAAAGTTATTTCCAAAAGTTATGCTACCTTCAATTGTTTGCTTTCTTTGAAAATAGATGGTTCTCATTTTCTATTTTGGAAAGAATATTGTGTAGGCAATGCTCCTTTTAATCTAGTTTTTCCTCATCTTTATTGCCTAACCTCTTTACATAAATTTCCTATCATAGATTTTTATTCTATTGAGAGCTCTTCCAGTTCTTGGAACTTCCACTTCTTTACGAACCTTAGTGATAAAGAGTCCACTAAGGCAGCTTAATACATCTGATTAGTATATATACTTGCAATCTCATCTTTATTTTGTATCATAATCCTTGAACAATGCAACTTTCCTCCTTGATAATGGAATCACATAAGCCCAGTTCAGAAATATTCTCAAATCTATTTCCCCGCTGCTATATGGATAATTCCTTAATGTCTAGGGGCTTTCCTGGCTTTCCCTCTTAGACTTGTTGAGAGATTCGGAAGTCGTTATTTACTTATGTTATGGTTTTCTCTGTATTCTCTTATTTCAGGAAGATTTCTTTTTTGGCATTATATATATATTAATGAGTTCATTTTTAATAAAAAAAAGTTTTAATAAAAGAGTTTTTAAGTTTGTTATATTTTATTATAAATACTTTTATATTTTAAGTTCTTTAAAAGTTTGGATGTTGTTGTAAACATTGAATTTAAAATATTGCATACAAGTAGTTTTCTTCTTTAATAGTTTTTAGCATGTCAGGCTTAGTACTCGAAAAATAGTCTATGAGAGGAAGTGTGCTAGTTAGCTACATTGTAGATTTGACCTATTAAAGATGAAGTCTGACCTAACACTGTATGTTTCCACCTTTTACCTTAGGAGGAAGGGAGAGGACAAATTTAAAAATAAAACTAATTATAGGATGAAATAAAATAATCTTATATAATAAACTAAACATAAATTATTCTAGGATCTTTGAGATACTCTATATAATCTTATAAGGTGTTATAGAGATGCTAATAAAAGCACACTTTATCTTAAACATGTTGGTTTTTAGATAATTTTCAATCCATATTTTTATTTTTTATGTAATCTTGAAAATTCATTCTTTGATCGAGTAAATGATCAAATTAGTCATGAAAGATCACTTGTTTTTTAGTCCTTGAAATTTTTTTTAATCAAATTTGTCCTTTAAAGATTTTAAATTAGTCATGTTAATTCTTCTGTTACTTTCTTTATTATGGTGTTAAAATTTATTAATGTAGCACGTTAAGTGCACAACACACTCCTAGGAGTTTCAATTGACTATTAACATAATAAATTTATAAAAGTATATCAAATCAAAACCTAATTGAGGGAAGAACTTGAGGTATTAGACTTCTTCAATGTGGGGTTAATTTGATCTAATTTCATAAATTAATCATGTTAATAGTCAATTATGACTACTAGCTAGGTGTGTGTTGTAATGTTATTTAACGTACCACATCAACAAACTTTGACACCATTAGCAATGAAACTGAGGGAATGACTAATATGACTAATTTAAAATATTTAAAGGACGAATTTGATTAAAAAAGTTTTTGGTAACCAATTTGGAGAATGAGTGATTTTCCAATGACTTATTTGACCATTACTCTTCTTTGATCATTTCAAAATTTGGGAGAGAAAAAAAAAAGTGAATATTTATTTCCTGAATTAAATAAATTTAAAATCACCTTCTGTAAGCACTATTATTCAATCAAGTCACTCTCACTACTGAACTTTTTCTCAACATCTCTAAACTTGTGGGATATTTTAGAAACAACAAAGTTAATGGTCATGTTCCGTTGTAAATAAATTTCAATCTACTACACAAACATAGCCATTTTACAAGGGAACAGAGCAAAGATGTATATCTTATGGGATGCAGAAGATTACCTGTTCCTGGAGATCCGGTAGAGAATCCACTTCAGAATCAACATTAAGACTGTGAAGTAGTTCATCCAAATCAGAGGAATGAGACTCTATCCGTGGTATTTCCTCATTAGCGGCCATATCATCTCCTTTATTGACCTTTTTTTCTTCTACTAACGGTTCTTGGTCATGCTTGAAACTATACAGTTTAGAAGCAATCCCTTTGGAATCCTTCCAAAGTCTTCCTTTCCTTGCCCTTTCTTCTACTACTTCTAAGACAGATGGTCTATGCTTTTCTCTTAGTTCATGTAATTTTTCCTCTGTCACAGCTAGAAAACCCATGCAAGCTGTTAAGACAAGTTGACTGCTGTCAAATGTTGAACCAGCAAGTGATTGCAATAGAGTAATCGCATCACCTGCATCCTTTGTAGTGACTAATGCAGGACCTACAATGATACATACAAATTTTGTTATAACCTTGGAGTGTGCACAGAAAATGTTTACCAATAAATCAACCATATTGCACACATCAGACAACAGCACAAGATAACATTCAATACCATATAGTTCCATAAGGGCCAGTGCAGTTCGAAATAGCATAACACGGTTCCCTTCAAATAGAAGCACATCCCAAACTCGAAGTACTACAAACATAGAAATGAATCATAAAAGGAAACATATTAAAGTCAATGCCATGGTATCAAAAGACCATCACCCAAAACAAAAGATAAAATCCATGTAAATTTCACCGCTTTCCCAAGGAATCATGTTCACAAATATTGATAGGAACCAAGGTCCAGATATCCATGTCACTTGCACTCCCAAGTATTCCAGATGATTAACTGCACCCAAAGCATTGAAAGAATGAACAAAGATATCCCAATCGACTCATGGAGACAATTAGAAGAAGAATAACAAAGAGAAAATAAATAAACACAAACCCAGTTTGGGAAATCTTTCACGCATTAATTCTTCAAAGACAAGCTGGTCCACCTAACAAGTTTAAAAGTTATCACTATCCAAAGAGGACTACTACAAGTCTCTCAATACTACAATTATCAATCACATGTGCAATCAAGACCCATTGATCAAGATAAAGGCATTTTGTCTACATAGTACAATTTATAAGTCATACCTGAGATTCTATCATTTCCTCTGTATAACAACCTCCAAAATAATCATCAATGATGCCAACAAAAGTCCTGAGATGTCCCAGAGAAAGGAGAGAAAAGAAACAAATTAGTTCATAAACCTAATACAGGCCAAAACTCTTTTGTGCAAAAGTCTCCAAGATAAAATCGTGATTTAAGTATACAATTTTATAAGCAACTATAAAAAGATAGAACCGGTAGAAGTTTACTCCTTGGGACAATGGACAAAGAGGGTGAAATTTGTAACATTAAGTTTTTCTAACCTACCAAAAGGCATTTTCTTCGGGCATAAGAAGCAGCAATAAACCTGCAAAGAAGTTCATTGCCTGCAATGTAAATTCAATATCAAAAACTTTAATGACAATGAACACAACGATGAACATAGTAATGATTATCACTCACAAAGAATAAAACATGACACCCCTTGCAAAAAGAAATTAAAGGAATAAGAAAAGTATTTAAAAAATCCAAGGCAGTATATTACATCTCTTATTTCATAGGATACACATCATCTTTCAATTGGTTTAAATTTTTGGATCTAAACTTGTTATGTTTTTCCACTAAATGTATGTTTAGATTTTACGGAGGTGCTAACAGAACCTTAAAAGATATTGTAGAAGATACAATACATATAGAAATGCATTAATGTATTTTAACTTTTTAGGTTTGTGAAAAATTAATGCAAATAGTCAAATCAATATTTGAAAAGAAAGGCTCTAATTGACGCGAATTACCTGACAATACCCAACAGAGGGGTTATGTCTAGCATATGCTAGCAGTAAACGCCTCAAGGAATTTCTACCATGTTCATCCAAAGCAGGGTGTCCTGGGAAAGTTCTTGTAATGTCCTGAAAATGAAAAGTATGATTTATTCTAAGAAGAGAGCCAACTTCTAATATGAAGCAAAAGAAGCAGCACCTACAAATCAAAATAAAGTCCAAGGCGCATGCAGCTAATGACCTTCTCAATCTGCTTTCTCCACTTCCCAGATGCAGTAGATGTGTCATTTTGCTCATTGCTTTCAGCATTGATAGTTTCTTTTGCTAACAGATCCTCATAATAGCTCTTAACCCGCCTTGTCTTTACACCTACAAAGGCTTGCCAAACCTGTAACAAGAACATTGTGGCAAAGACAAGGCTGTACTATTTTTCCTCCACAAAATTATGAATTCTTGTGAATTTGAATGCGGAAAAGTATAGGTAGACAATGAGAATACTAAACAATGTGAACAATAGATATATCGGATGTTCAATTCAATAGGTATATATTATGTTGATTCTTAGTTGTTTGGTAGTTTTTCCTTTTGATTCGGTTTACTTATGCACAGTTAACTATAGCTGGATGTTCAATTCACTAGGTGTGCGGATGGTTATTCTAATGTTAGGGTTTAGGAGGTAATTTGGAAGTGGAGTATTTTTTTTACTTTATTGGGTTAATTCTAGAACCCATTGTTCATATTGTTCATAAAAGTCATTGTCTACCTAGCAAAACCGAATGAATGCATCAATGTACCTCTCCTCTAAGATCCTTTGGGATGCCTCCTTGAACAAGAAACTCCAGTTCTTTCCATAGAGAGAATTGTTGAAGTGAATCTTCAACCACTAACGCAGCGCTTGACTTATTAACATCCGTTGCAGAAACCCCTCCTCCAAGTTTAGATTTTTCTATATATGGAAGATGGTCATTATTACCATTTCTTATCTCACCTTTCACATCATTTCCCTTTTTGAAACGAGAACTCATCAATTTTTCAATGGCACTAAGAGATGGCCTAATTTCAGCCCAGCGTTGAACTTTACGTGTCTTTCTTTCTTCTGAATAGTGCAAATCCTTTTCTGAACTGTTTTCTATTGATATATCAAAAACAACCTTTCTGCCACTTGAATCACCCCCTTCACAAACCCTTCCTGCACTAGTGCCTTCTTTTATCTCATTAACTCCAGAAGACTTCCTGCCACTTAAGTCACCTCCTTCACTAACACCCCCTACACCAACCTCTTTAGTGCCTTCAGAAATATTCTTACTATTTAAATCATCTTCTTTGCATACCTTATTTGAACTACTCTCTTCTTTTACCTCATTACATTCAACTTCCGATGTTTCTTTGTGTTTGTTCTCAGGAGAACTTGGTTTTGCTGAGTTGGGTGCCTCTCCAAGGAAGCTTCTCCATTTATATGATCTTTCACCTTCCTCCTCCTAACATGTTAATAAATCAAATTAAGGTTGATTGTTAAGTTAAACTTGTCCTACCTATAAGGAAAAACAACTAATAGTTGCAAAGCATAAATAATTTCCTAAGGCTGCAATATTTGAAGTATAAAAAAAGTTAAAATCCAATGCTTTCAGTGGTTATTCAGGGACAAGTTGTTACTTGAAATTATAAGGAGAAATGAAAAAGTTTCATACAAATGCATTTATTTTTTATTATATTGTGCAAGGAACTAGCCAGAAGCTTTTTGCAACTATAAATCTACTCTTTAGCTCTGAGATGCATCATGCATAATTTATCACCCATTAGAAAAACTTTCTAACATGATGTAATAATAATTAATGATGCATGCCATTTTTGTTTTCTCTTGTTCTGTTTGCATCAACTATTAGTACCATAACCATCATTCAGAGAGAACCAAAGGTTTACCTAATCTAAATTTTTATGGATAATAGGGAATCCTGTTTAGTTTTACCAGTGAAAGAATATTGCTCTTTTCCCAAAACAATTGAACAAATACATGTGTAGTAGAATGAAATTGAAATATTAACAAGAATCACCATAATTATAAATTTAAAAAAAAAAAGAAATAATTATCTCATACCTTGTAGATTGAAGAATACTCTCTGTATCTTTGTGCGTATTGAGGCCTCAATGCAAATCCATAAGAATCCCTATAAACATTGACATGAATTATTGTTCCGGGGTATGCATAACCAAATCCATAACAGAACAGAACAAAACTCAAAATCATGCAACAAAAAAGAAGAAGAACAACGGTTACTTTTATAAATAAGATGAATTTAATGCTTGCAACAGACGCCCTCGCATGTTAAGAATTCTTTTTAATTATATATATATATTATAATACGTATGATTATGATATGATAATTTACCTGGAATCAACCTCTAATGAGCGCTTACTCAGTAAGGACAACAACATACTTCAAGAAAATCTGCAATTCTACTGCCCATATCTTTTTACTTTGAATTTGGAACTCACATCACAACACTAACGCTACCATATTTCACATTTCATACTTCAACAATAATCACATCCAATTAAGGGTCAACCACAAACTCTATCTAAAATCTATTCCTTTTTCATTATTATTATTATTATTATTATTATTATTATTATTATTATTATTAGAGTTTAATTTTGATGTAATGTTTTACACCACCCCATGAAGAAAATCGTCTTAATAAAACCGGCTATAATTGCACGTGTAAAACACTGATCGTGCATCATGTTATTAGTAGAGTTACAGATGACCATTTTATTATTATTATTATTATTATAGAGAAATACTAAAATTCCACTTCAGTAATATTAAAAAAAAATTGACATGCAAGCTTTATGATTGAAAATAGACTAGATTCGATTTCAGTTGGTGTGAACAGTAACTGCTATGAAGAAACATTCTAAATTAGATCCAAGAATTTGCAAAATGCTAGGGTTCAATGGCACGTGGATATGGCAATTTAATGGTTGATTATGTATACATGAATTTGTGAGTGAATATTAATCATGATATATTATGATAATGACGACGTGTACTTCTTCGGATGAAAAACTTGGAGGAGGTTGAAACCAAATTTCTCCATGTGCGCAAAGAAAAAGAAGGAGGATTAGTAGGCTTGTGATGAAGAATGATTCGGAGGAGGATCAAAGGGCTGTGCATGTTTTTCTCTATCGTAACCAAGAGAAAAGATGTTTATGTGTATGTGTCAACATCAATTTTAGGCAACTGTGATTTGTGAATGCAGCTCTTCGCATGCTACAGTGGGCGGCTAATCTATTTTATCTATGGAAAAGTAGTGGATACACAAGTTTTAGATTCTCTTTAGGAGAAAGCAAAAAAAAAATTTTTTTTGAATATTGAAAAGTTTTGTTATACTTATTTGATATCATTTTTGGTAAATATTTTTAACTTTTTAAGGAGTTAATTTAAACTTTTGAAAAGATAGAATAATATGAATTTTCTCATTTTTGATAAGTTATTTTATTTTTTTTATTAAAAAAATATTTGACTTTAAAATAAAAAGGATCATTGTGCTATTTTTATTTTTTGTTTTATGAAAAATATTTTCTGTTTTCTCACGGTTATAAGTATTGGTCTTTTATCATTATTTTTCACACGATGTTTCATCTCTTAGAAATACTAACTATCACCACTATTTTCACATAATGTTCCATCTAAATTGATGCATATGTTCCTTCTATGTATTTTTTTTATCATTCTACTACTCTATTTTTATTATTAAATTTATATTTAACATTGTGTAATATAGAATCTCAGTTTTAATTTTATTTTTTCACATATAATTTTGTTTTTATATAACTTGCTATTTTTTGTATAGTTGTCACGACAAGTTCTCGATCCCAATAAATGAACAGAGAGTTCTAATAGGAGTAACAAAAATAAAAAATAACAAAACATACTTGACACATATTTCATATTTTTTTCTATTTTCACCTACCATATCATACATAATAAAACATCAATCATGGCCCAAACTAAGTCATGACTGGCGCTCAAGGAACAAGTCCCTTACCAAACTAAACGACCAAATTTTCAGAAAAATGGACAGAATTTCTTCTATTTCTGGAATCTTTCCAACATTAATATTATCTTTCTATATCAATAATAAACACTCATTTCCAAAGACAACAATAATAACATATTCCAATCATATCCACAACCAAACATGTCTAAAGTCGCATCATATATATTAAGTTGATAATTAAAGTATATAGTTAAATCCATACATTTTATATAACCATGTCATAATTACTATCTAAACAATTCGAGATTTAAAATGACATAATCTAGACAAGCACTCTGCCTGTGACATATAGAACATTGACAAACTCTAAGTTTTTTGCATGAAGGTTCCATTACATATCACATATCCCTTGAAAAGAAGACGGCTCACCGAAATGAATAGGATCTACTGTGGGGCGGGTGAAATGGAACCTGAAATGACACCTATATCTGAAAAACATGAGAATATGATAGGGTGAGTTTTGCATCTCAGTGAGCAAATATTATATCTATAATCCATACGAGACAATACAAACTTTACCTTGAAAGTTATATTTCTTTTCAGAGATGAGAAATTTATATTAATTATGCAAACAAATAGATAAATAGTTAAGCGGATGAAATGAAATGGGAATTCTCATTCTAGAAGTCAAATCTAATCGAATATTACATACTTAGGGAGGCTCCACCTCTAAGGGTAGTCTTTTTCTCTAATGTATCATGTATGGTATAATAGATCCAACGTGTGGCCTATACGTTGGGCTAGCAACACCTCTGCTAGCTGAGGTCTGAGTTAGATGCATCTACCTTAACGTTATAACCGTCGTTAATTACGATTTTTTAGTCAAAGTCTTCCAAATCAATCCAAACCAAATCACTTATAACAAATCTCTAATACTTATAACATATTACTAAATTTCATAATAAAGCAAATATATATAAGAATGCATACTAAAATTTAATTAAAGTTTAATAAAGTCAAGTAAAAAATATGTATGTTTTACAAAATATATAAATATCGTCTCGTGTGTATTTTTATAAAATTATAAGCTTTTCACAAATCAATTTCAAAAATTCAAAAGTCACAATAATCAAATATTTTTAAACTCTAAAAATAATTATTCAATTTAAATGTTGATAATAAAATACTTAAAAATAATTATAGACATAATATCCACTCACAAGTTGGTTCTAAAGAATCGGAAGTAACTCTGAGCGCGCTACCGAACTACCAGTTACTTTCCAAAACTCTACAATTGTAGAAACATGACAATAATGATATTTGTGAACTACTAATGTTGTCAATTAACATAATCTTACTCACTTTGACAAAAGTTTCAAATTTTCTAACCTAATAACCCTAATTTCGGATTTTGCTATACCCACAAGTATAAGGATGACAAAAATTAGAGATATAGCTAATTATTGAGTCAAAGAGTTACCTTGAAATATTAATAATAACTGGAACTCAAAAATTGAATGCTTCCTTTACTCATTAAGTTGAAATTTCATTATTTGGGGGACTTTGAGAAAATGAATTTTTTTTAATAAATAAAGATAGAGTAAAAAAGAAAAAGAAGCAAAATAATGAAGGTGAGTTTGATAATAGTGTGTAATTGTAAGAAGAAGAGATGAGAAGATGGAAGAGATGAAGAAGAGGGAGAGAAAAAATGAGGTTGAGAAGAGAAACGAGGGTTTGAGTGTTTTTCTCTTACGAAGGAACGGGGAAAAAAATGAGGGATAGAGAGAAGATAGAAAGAGCTCTAGGAGCGTAAGGAGAGAAAAGGATATTTAAGTGGGCGAATGTTCTCTCCACGTGCTCCCCTCTCTTTTTTTTTTCTTTCTTTCGGTTATTACATTCTCACCCCTTAAGAATTTCAGTCCTCGAATTTTGAACTCATAATAATTACCTTCGAACTCAAACAAATATGAATATTTGTCGCTCATAGCATCCTCGACTTTTCAAGTTACTTTTTCTTCTGAATGATTTTTTCAAACGACTTTTACAGATGTTATCTCTTTAGAACGTAGTTTTTTTACTTGGCGATCAACTATAACCACTAGTTCATCTTCAAATGATAAATCCTTTCTTAGCTCTATGGCTTGTGGTGCGAGCATATAAGATTGGTCAGGAAGATATTTGCGCAAAAATAAAAAACAACAACAAAACATACATGACACGTATTTTATATTTGTTTTTTATTTTTACACAATAATTTTTTTGATATTGTCATCAAGATTATTGTGAATTAGAATTTTATTAAAAGGTATTTGTTATCGTCGTTATTTTAATATCCATTCTCTTGTGTTAAAAAAAATATATTTTTTGATCATTTATCCAAATACTACAACTTTAAAACAAGTACTTATATAACTAAAAATTCAAACACAAAATAATATATTTATAAGTTTCTATTAATAAAAGTCCTTATATTTTAAATTCTTTTTTCAAAAGAGCTTATGTGCTGGTTTGAGTTAGTTTTTTTAGTTAAAAAAGTAATTTTTTTTTAAATAAAGTACTTTTATTCAATTTAAAACCTATTTAGATACGTCATTTAAAAAAGTACTTTTATTAAAAAAAATAAATTATTTGCTTTTTTTAAAAGGTAGTAATACCCTACCCTTAAAAAAAGCAAAAGCAAAAGGCATTTTTAATATTTAAAATTTTTTTAAAAAAGTTTATTCAAATGTGAAATAATTTTTGTCTGTTAAAAAAATATCTTTTTAAAAAAAATAAAAAAATAAGTACTTTTCTCAAAAGCCAATCCAAACTGACCCTATTTAAGTTGTTTATCCAAATTAGACCTTATCACAACTAAAAATTAACATCTCATGTGTTATTCTATTGCCACATAAATTTCTTCTCTATGTTGTAATTTTTCTAAATGTTTTAATTTTTTTTAATAATTGCCTCTATTCATTCAAGAGTCTCCACTAACATTATCTTTTAATTAATATTAATAATGAATTTAATTAATAATCTCCATTAGCATTATCTCTTAATTTCTATTCATTCAATAGTCTCCACTAACATTATATTCTAATTAATATTAATAATGAATATTAATAACCTCCATTAGTATTATCTTTTAATTAATTAATATTAATAATAAATTTGATCAATAATCTCCATTAACATTATCTTTTAATTAATAAATTTAATATTATTATTATTATTTGTAAGAAAAATTATCCTATTATTTTGTTTATCATTAACTATGTTAATTAAAATATTATTCTATTTTAATATATTTTATGTTATAAATCAAATTACCTAAATATTATATCTTTCTCTATATTTTTAATTTTAAAAATTAAATTATAAATTTTGAAGTCAATTGATATTAAATTATATTAAAATGAATTATTACAAATATTTGAATTTATATTTATTTTTTATAATTTTATTTTCTTTAACTTATATAAATGATTGTAGAATTTTATGTGACGGAAAAAAAAATTTTGAAGTCAAATTTATATGAATCAAACTTTAATTGAATGCCAATATATTACTTTTATATTTATATATTTTTTGTTTAAATCTAATTTATGAAAATTAATTCTCTTTTTTATACTTTATCAAAAAATTCTGTTTAAGTAAATATTTTAATATATATATATATATATATATATATATAGTAACACCTTACCACATAGAGCTTTACACCTAAGACGTAAATTAGAAGTGGCGAGACGCTACAACCTCTAAAAATAAAAATACTAGTATAATATAATTCAAGAAAGTTATAACTAGGAGTCTCGAAAGAGAAACTAATAAAAAATGAAACAGAAAACGCATCACTCACAAAAGATTAAGTAGAAAGGTAGATAAGATAGAACGGAAAGGATAATATATATATATATATATAAGATCAGAGTTTCAAAAATATAAATAACAAGCTCTATGCTTAGCCTGGCGAAACAAAGGCCGACCAGAGTATACATATACATATATATAAAACCCAAAAGTAACCCAAACATAAAATTAAACACCTATTTCTCCAAGTCAACCTCTAAGACGGACAAACATACAAGTTATATACAAAACGAAGAATCTATATACATATATAAACATAAACAAAATACAAACACAGAATCCTAAAAAGATAAGGAAATCTCTTTAATTTAAATTTCTAGATGAATTAACTAAGTTCACATAATAACAATAATAATTCTATTTAAATAATAATTAAAAATATTTTTTTATTATCTTTTGAACTAAGTGCAAATCAATTTTATCACTTAGTACTAATAACTAAATGCGAATTAATTTTCACTTAAAATCAATAATAATTAATAATTATTCAATTAGTTTTCGTATAACAATAATAATTTTGTTTACATTATATCATCTTTTAGTTAGTTGTTAGGATTTATATTTTAAATTAAAATCAAAGTCAATTAAGTTTTAAAAAATCTTAGCTATGAGTCAACTATAAAAATACGAATTAGAGATGCAGAGCATCATATCTCCTTTGCTTAGATTGTTACTTTTAAATTTTAAGTTATTTGCTTAGATTGTTTTGCTTGGATTGTTATTTTTTAAATTTTATGTTATTTACTTATATTGTTAATTTTTAGATTTTAAGATATTTACACATTACTCTTTTTAATTATTGATTATTGTAGTTACCTTATATTCCTAAGTTAATAAATTAAAATTTTTGAAAAACTAATTTAAATTTATTTTAATTTAAATTTATTCCTAAACTAACAAATTTACGTAATTATTGTAATTTTTGAAAAAACTAACTTCTATTTAAACAAACTAAATAGAAAGATAAAAGAGTCTCTTTAATTTAAATTTACGGATGAATTAACTAAGTTAACGTAATAATAATAATTTTATTTAAATAATACTTAAAAAGATACTTTTATCATCTTTTTGAACAAAGTGCGAATTAATTTTAATACTTAGAATTTATAATTAAGTGCGAATTAATTTTCACGTAATAACAATAATAATTAATAATTATTCAATTAGTTTTTTTTATAACAATAATAATTTTGTTTACATTATATCATGTTTTAGTTAGTTGTTAGGATTTATATTTTAAATTTAAATAAAAACCAATTAGGTTTCAACAAATCCTAGCTTTGAATTAACTATAGAAGTACGAATTAGAGATGCATAGCACCGTACTTCTCTTAGTACAATTAATTACTCCTTTTAAATTTTTTTCTATTTTTTTTTAATAAAGTTCGTATTCACAAAATTGTTGAGATCAATCCTATAGTTGATAATTTGTGTGTACGTATACGAGTGATAAGATTATGGACACTATCGATTTACAAAAATTTTTCATTATTATTGTTGGGAATAAGGAGTATGACCACAATCCAATCAATCATGTGTCAAATAATTTATTATTGTTATTATATTAAAATATTAATATAATAAGGTCTTTGATTAAATTTAGAGATTTATCATTGTGATAGTGATCATAATATTGAGAGATAAATCTTTTATAATTTAATCTAAATTGTTCTTGGTCATAGGATTATTAAAAGGAACATTAATAATCCGGAAAGATCAATATATATATAATGGTCTTCATTGGATGAAAATTAATAGATCTCATTTATTAAATTATATATATAGATGGTGTATATAGAGATATGACCATTGAACTGACTCACTCTGAGAATTTCTAATGGTTATAATTACCGCATATTTGTCAATAGGATATTCTCAAGATGAACATAGTAATAGAGTTTCCTTTGACCTGTGACTGTCATAGTAATTAACAATGTATTTATTATACTTTGATTCCGGACACCTAATACCATAGAGTGCTAGTTGAATGGATATTGGATATAATTTAAATACTTGTAGAATTAATGATTAGTCAATAAGAAATCCATCAACTCTCGATAAAGAGTTTGAGCTTTATGATTATAATGACTGAGATGAATAAAACCTTGGCCAATGGGATTGAATAGATGAAGAAATGAGTTTCTTAGATCATTCACAGTTCATTATAATAATGGTAACAAGTTAGAGTTTGGCAATGAAACTATACTCTAAGGGTTAACCAAGAGCTGGAAAGATAGAAGGAATTTTACTTCGTTCTTCTCAGGTTCTTAGTAAAAATATATTACTTCATACTATCATGTCGTTGAGGAGTGTTGCTAGACGCCAACCTTGATTAGTAAATTTAGTATGACTAATTTACTACCCGCTTAGTATTGAACCTATAGGGTCACACACTAACGAGTGTTCTAATATTTGCTGTAGAATTATTTAATTATTAATTTGATTTGATCAAATAAATAATTATATTAATTCAAATAAAATATTATTATATTTTTTGCTAGCACCAAGAATACAATAATAGTATGATAATTGAGAATATTAAATGAGATTTGAGAATAATTAGTTATTCTATTTCTAAATTTAAAATATAAATTTGGACGAAGATCCTAATTGATTCTATTTTAAATTGTTATGATATGATTCATAAATTTTAAAGGAGTCAGATTTAGAATTTCAAGATATGATTTAAATTTGAATTGAGATTCAAATTTAAAATCAATAACAAATCTCATACTATATATATGTATGTCAAGAGTAGAGAAAGACGAGAATAACAAGAGTTTTATTCCTTTACCTCTACACACATAAACGTATGTGAACCTGATTCTTGGAGAAGAATTTTATGGCGTGCAAAGAGTTGTAAGAGGTTTCTCAATTTAGATCAGATATCCATTGGTCAAGAAGTTGACAGTAAAAGTTGGTTTTAGTGTGGATATGCATAGCGTCTTCGTACCATCAAAGGAGAAAGTGATTTTTACTAGCGTACACATGTATTTAAATCTGATCTATATATTATTTTTAGAATAAAATTTAAGCACAAAATAGATCTTTAGGATTACCTTCTTTTCTTCCGCTGCGTGTTATGAACACACAATAATTCTTTAGTTATCTTGTGTCTCGATTGTTTAGTACAATCAATTACTTCCTTTACATATTTGCCTTATTTAAAATTTCTTTACTTTTTTTCCAATGGCAGTTGCCATTCATAAAATTGTTGAGGTTAAAAATTTGTGTGTACATATACGAGTGATAAGGTTATAGCCAGTTGGACACTATCGAGTTACAAAAATTCTCTACTGCCATGTTCAATTGAGATGGTTATTTGCCTTGATGAAGATGTGAGTTTTTTGCTATTTTATTAATTAGTGTTTAATTTGTATTATTGATATTTCAAATGCGTTTATTTACGATTTTTATTTGTTCTTTGATTTTTATATGTCAATTCTAGGAAGGAAAATACATGTCTCAGTTAAAAGGATTTTTGTGTCTCGATTCATGAAATTTCTAAAAAAAGTCGATGATGGATAATCAATTATTATTTTTTAAATATAAACATTTACACATAATAGATGAGTAAAATAAAATCTAAGAATTTTAATATTAACTTCAAGCTAAATTTATTTATTTAAATTTGTTTCAAGATTTTATTTTATATATTCGAATTTATTTATTTTATTATTTTGTATTTAAATTATTATTTTAACTTTATTTTGTTACAAAAATTTTTATAATATTAAATTTTTTTTGTACTTAAAGGATTTTAATTTGTTAAAAAAAATTGTTTTTACTAAAAATAAATATTTTTTATCCTTTTATTTAAAATATTATTATTTATTTGTTAATATTAAAAATATAAAAGATAAACATACTTTAAAAAAAAGACTTTACGTTGTTTGATCTTTATGAAATTAAAATAATTAATTAATTATTAATTTTTAAATTGTAATTATTTTTTTAATAAAAATAATTTATAAATTGTGTTTAAAATTTTATGAATTTTTTAATTTTAAATTTTAAAATATAAAATATATATGTATATAGTTTCGTACAAATTTTTTTGGTTATTTTTTAAGTTGTAATTAGCTTTTTTTAATATAAATACCTACACATATTAGATGAGTAAAATGAAATCTATGAATTTTAATATTGACTTCAATGTAAATTTATTTATTTAGATTTGTTTCAAGATTTTATTCTATAAATTTAAATTTATTTATTTTAGTATTTTTTATTTAGATTGTTATTTTAATTTTATTTTATTATAAATATTTTTGTAATATTAAACTTTTTTGTGTTTGAAGAATTTTAATTTGTTGAGAAAAAATTATTTTCGATAAATAAATATTTTTTTTTTAAATATTATTGGTATGTTAGTATTAAAAATATAAAAGATAAAGCATACTTAAAGAAAAGTATTATGAGATCAAATAATTTTATGATTATGGGTATTTGTCTACACAGGAGGTTGTGTAGACAACTTTGGCTTATGATATTCATCTGAGATGGCCTTCAGTGATGAGATTAACCTTTTATTTATCTGAAAAGCAAAATATCATCTTTAAAGACGATGATAATCTTGAGAAAATCATGAATTAAGAGAAAGGAAAAGATACGATGTTCTTAGCATGGATGGAGGTCAACAAAGAATTTGAAGCATGTCAAACTTTAATATATGCTGAGTTTCCAAATCAATTTATTTATGATAGAGAAGAAAGGGAATGATATCCACGTAAGAGAGAGTATTTTATCGAGAGGTTAAATTATGTTCCACCGGGTACATGTGATATCTACTATATGAGAATTTTGTGAATTATTCAAAAAGGTTACACAACATATGAGTCTATTAGGACAATTAATGAAATTACATATCCTAACTTCCAATATGCTTTCTATTTTATGGGACTACCGTGTGACCATAAAATATCATTGCAACTATTAATGAGGTTTGGTCATCAATTGAGAAAACTATTTGTGATGCTATTGATATCTAATAGTGTTAAGAAACTAAATCGTATTTGGAATGCAATTTAGACATTATTGGCCGACAGTATACTATATATGAGGAGAAAAACATTGAAAAATCAAGGTATTTTACTATTTGATAAATCATTATCACATGCAAGACGTTACTTGCCAAAATCAGTATTCACCAATGGGCAACTTTACGTTACTTTGTCAAGAATTAAGAGTCACAACGTCCTGAACTTTCTAATTCTAGATGAAGATAACAATCCAAACTCATCAACAATAAATGTCGTGTTCAATGAAGTTTTTAATAATATTTAGGTAAGAAAATAGTATTTTCATTTTAGTAACATGTTATTATTTACACTTTTGTACAAATATTTGTCGTAGTAATTTATTAATTACACTTTCAGACTCGAAATAAAATGTGTAACATGGAGCACAACATATGCCAATTATTTTTCTAATTGTTTTTCTAATGAGGTTAGTAAAATATATATTAGGTTGTGGATAAATTTTCATTAGTCTTATAATATAAAATTTAGTATAAAATTGATATGCTATTATTATAGTTATATATGCTTTTATTTTTTCAGATGTCTTTCTTTATAATTCAAAAATATTATAAACTTCAAATAATTCTATTTGCATTTTATTTTGAATAAAGATAAAATTACATATTCAATACGTTTATTATATAATAACGATGATAATAGTTATACTAAATTTGAGAAATTTATAATTATAAAATATCATTTTTAATTTAACATGTAAAATTGAAATATAAACCTGTGCATCAAGACTAGTTAGGCTATCATCGCATGGTTGAAGAACAGTTTGGCTAACCATTGGCTACATGCAACGTCAAAAAAAAAAAATAGAAAAAATTCTACTCCCCTCCCCTTCTTCTGCAAGATGTTAAAATGACACTCTCCTCCCCTCTATTTTATAAATGTATATTTCTCTCCCTTCTAACTTTTAGAAAAACCTCCTCTTTAATCTATTTTAAATTTTTTGTATTAACTAATGTTAACTTTATCCATTTTTTAAGAAAAAAAAATTTAAAAATACCCATTAACAAAAATTTTATTTTTTATTATTAAATTTTGCTTACCAAAATATTCTTTAATAAATTATTTTTTTATTGATTAAATTGTATTTTTAAAAAATTTAATAATTATATTATTTTTTTCTAAAATACCCTTCAATAATTTTTTAATCATTAAATTATAATTTTATCAAAATTTTTGTTAACAATTTTTTATATTTTACTATTAATTTTTTAATATTTATATCTATTATTTTAACATTAAATAAAAAATTAATTATTAATTTTTTTAAAAATATTTTGGTAAAAATATAATTTAATCAATAAAAAAATAATTTATTAAAGGATATTTTGGTAAGCAAAATTTAATAATAAAAAATAAAATTTTTGTTAATGGATATTTTTTTAAAAAATAATTTTTTTTAAAAATGGATAAAGTTAATATTAGTTAACAGAAAAAGTTTAAAATCGATTAAAGAGGAAGTTTTTTAAAAGTTAGAAGGGAAGTAAATATACATTTATAAAATAGAGAGGATGGAAGTGTCATTTTAACATTTGCAGGAGAAGGGAGTGGAATTTTCTCAAAAAAAATAATTCCATAAAAAATGCTCTCTAATTTTGTTTTCTTAGAAAAAAAAAAAAACCATTGAAAGGAATAATTTCATACTTGTTCCGTTGTTCGTCTTACTCTTCTCATTTGATCTAACATATTTCACTTTCATGTTCTCTGATATCGTAAGACCTTCCGCTTACTACAACTTCAAAAATGTATAATATATGTAACAAAAAATAAATATATAATAAAACACAAATAAATTTTTTATTATTATTATTTTAAACATAAATTAACATAAATACTAAATAAATAACAACACATAATATATAATATATTAATATATTAATATTATTTATATTATCTTTTAATTTTTTTATTTATTTAAATTAAAAAAATATTTTATACTAATAACTAATTTTATTATCTCCTTTTACACTGTAAATTATATTTAAAAATTAATATTTAATTATCATTAATATATTTTTAAAAATATATATTTAATTTTTATTTTAATTTTATTTATATTTTTATATTTAAAAATTTATATTTAATTGTCATTAATATATTTTTAAAAATATGTATTTAATTTTTAATTTTTAATTTTTAATTTTTATTTATTTTTTTATTTAATTATGATCAGATAAACATAATAAATCAGTGACTAGCCAATTAATCAGTGACCCATTCAGTGACCCATTCGTATGACCAGATTACCAGATTAATTCCTGGTTCAGTAAACTATGGATGATAGGTCACAAGCCACAGACTAACATCAAATTTTAACATACATTAATATTGTATCATCACAAGCCCAGCTGACATAAACATCATTGTGATTTATTAACAAACAAGTTACACCAATATTTTGCTGAATATGCATCCCTTAAACACAAATGACACTTATTGAATGGATGCCTCGCTGAAATCCAATGTTCACTGCTGAGGCTGCAAAGAAGACTGAAACAGTCAGAAATCAATCAAAACTGTTGAAACTCATAGTGATAGATCAAGTGTGGATATAACATTTTGGACTACCAAGAAACGTTTCTTGAAAAGCTCAACTATTTCCTTTGGATCAGTCCTTGTTTGTGCATAAGCATCAATCTTGTTTACCTCCTGCAGCATTCATGTTCACAAAGGCATGAGATTGAGGGTTACGTAGTTCATTTTTCGATACTTTAATTTTTTAACTTTTATAATTAAACTACCATTACTTTTTTCAGAGGAGATTCATTGTGTATGAAGAATTCAGTACTACGCATATAAATAAGAGAATTTGCCATTGTGTGCTTTATAAGGAAGTGATTATGGCATACCTCAATCCAAGCTCTAAGTTTAGGCCTTCCTTCAGTGATGTCATGCTTGAACACCTCAGCAAGGACAACTTGGAATCTTTCAATAAATGGGATATAAGCAATATCCACCTGATTGATTGTCACATGCATTTACAAATTAATAAGAAAAAAAATAATGCTATCGCCTTTGATATAGGGTTTGTTTGGGTGAGCTTCTAAGAAAAAATCTTTTTTCGAATTCTTTTTTTAAAAGATCTTTTGAAAAAAGTAAAAGTAATTTTATGTTTGGATATCTCATACAAAAAGATATTTTTATCTATCAATTATGTTTGGATATAACAATATAAAAATACTTTTTTGTTTATTTATTACATAAAAAACATTTTTTTAAAGAAAAAAGATCTTTTAAAAAAAATATGTAAATTACAGTTTCTCAAAAAAGATATTTTCTGATTTTTCTAGTACTTTTACTACTCGAAATTTGCCAAACACGCTAAAAAAATGAAAAAAGATATTTTTTTTTAATCAAAATAATGGCACCCAAATAAGCACATAATCAATCAGTGACTTTGCACTCGGTTGGTTTCATCAGATGCAAAAAATTAATGAACATTAGCATCAAGTCCAACTTCTTGCAGGGTAAATTAAACAATCTTTGTAAGGCAACAAATTAGGAAGGAAAAAAAAGGACGAAAATGGTTAATTACAGAACATTTGTATTTTTTTGTCAAAGGTTTATTACTTTTATAGGGGTTTTATAAGTCTTATTTTATCTGCAAATAGAATAGTTTAAATACCATTATATTTTAGTAGTTTATTAAGAAGGAAGACTATTTGAATTGATCAGTACTTACCCAACTGAATTGACCAAGAAAGAATGGACCGTCATCAAATTTACCAAGAGCATTCTCCAAGGAATCAAAAACAAAACCTGATTAAAACAAACAATTTTAAGAGCCACTTTAAATTTGAAAACTCTTTTCCTCTATCAAACAAACTTGTTATACACTTACTTGTTTGTTGTATAGCATCCCCTTTCAAGGCAGAGAACAACTCTCTGGTGACTGAATCAACTTCAGACACCAGCTTCTCACCAAACTCCTTCTTTGCAGGATCCTACAAAACACATCTTGACATCATTAGTTCACTAACATATGATGCATAAATACTTCAAAGTTGGCCCATATTGGTATCAATACTCTTATTATAACTGTAAAATCTCGAAGAATTTAAGATAAAAAAAAATTTGTAAATATCACATATTTTTTCTATGATTGTATTATCGATATCATTATCATTTTACTTCAAATTGGCACCATATTCGTATCAACACCTGTATTACAACTATCAAAACTTGAAGAATTTACTATTAAAAAAACAAAATTTTGTAAATATCAAGTAACTTTCTATAATTGTATTATCATTATCATTATCATTTTATATAGCACCTTATTATATAAAATATGAAATTTTATGCAAAATTACTATATGCACAACAAAAAACAGTCACCAACTCAGCCACCATAGATTTGTATATAAATACATGTGGTGTTAAGCTCATATTCAATGTGTATTTTGTATTTCTAACATATATTCTATGCGGGTGGCCAATTTGGTGACTGATTTTTGTTGTATACTAAACCTAGTTGAATTTTATTAATATATTACGATACTCTTATGTCTTATTTTTCATCAAATAATGATATTTGTGTACCTTTTGATCTCGCCCGTTTATACAATACACGTAGTACCCATTTCGATGGAACAGTAGTCACTAATATAGAGTGATTTGGAGTGAGAAAATAAAATCCAAAGGATATTTGCAACTCATTCTTACACTGGGAACCAGAGAGGGGCCTTCGAAGTTTGCATCTACGTATTTGATCAAATCAAGGCTTTCTCCAATGACCTTACCGTTGTGCTCCAATGATGGCACCTGCAAATATATACCGGTAGCAGAAAGTAAATATATCTAAATTGGGTTAATTAAACTAGCTAAGCAAAATCCCCAATCAATTTATATTAGTTAAATTATCTTGTAACTAATTGGGTTACTTAGTTACAGACCTTATTTTCAGGGTAAACTTTCTCCTTGTACCAAGCAGGCCTGTCCCCAAGGTCAATAGCAACCAATTTGATCTTCTCTTGTAGTCCCTGTAACCAATAGAAGAAAAAAAATTAAACAAATAATAATAATAAAAGTAGATCAAACAAAATACATACACACTTGTAAGACTCAACGTAATAATGGTATATAATAAATGTAAGGCTTTTTTAAAAAAATAAAAATTTAGAACAACAAAGTATTGATCTATTAAATGATATCAAATGGCGTCATCACATTACACTCACTTGGACTCAACTTGTTATGAGATCACTCCTAACCAATTTGTTTAGTGTCTGTTTAGGTAAGGCTATCTGGTGATTGAATAATGCTCTTTTCGACTTCCGTAGACTTCTATTTTTTTTCTCTAAATAATGTTTTATTCATGCAAATGGTCAAATGGAATGATACATCCTCTCAATTTTTTTCCCTCTAAATTAAGTGTACTTAATTAGAGCTAACTAGTTAAAAAACAGGTTTATTACCAAAAAAAATAAAATAATAACTCCTCAATCTCTTAATTTATCGAATTTCAAAATTAGAAATAAAAAGGGGTTAACTTGAGTTGGGTAGTGGGCTCTTTGGACTTTTTCTTAATGTAAGTGCAATTTTTTACCCGTAACTCTTTAACCGACTAAGCGAAAACATGTGAGAAAAGAGGTTGAATGAAGAAAGATCACACTTAACAACTTCACTTAAATAAAAAATAAAAGACAAAATTCCATTAGATGAACGGTGAATAAGGTCATGAAACACATGATTAAATGATTATACAAAGAGAATAAAACAACCTTGTAGTTTCTAGTGATCCATACACGTTGTGCAAAGGGACAAGTATAACTGGTGTACAACCTTCAAAACATAAAATTTATAAAATGGCAAGTTAACGACGATATGAACCAAAACAAAAATTAAATTAAATTAAAAATTGGAGAATGACAAACGGACCTGGTGGTTCCATCAAAAAGAGGAGGTTGATCGGATACTGAAGTCAAAGACGGTGGAAGAATCTCTTTCAGAGCACTAGGTTAGAGAGAGAGGAAGCTAGAACATTAGATAAAAAGGAACACAAAGATAAAGAGGAAAATTTGAGAATTACTGAGAATTTTAAACATACGCAGTTGCCATTGAGAGAAAGAAAATACTTGGCGGTGAAACACTGATTCTGATGGGAAGATTCCAGAATGAGGTGTGTATCAGTAAAATTGAAGTGGTGTGTTCAGGTATTTATAGTGAGCTTGTATTTCTGATTCTGACGCAGTATTGTGTCTACATTCAAAATGTGGATTAACATGTGTCATCAATGACGATATATTTTTCTATCAGAAATATTAAAGGGAAGTTAGAATTTGTTGTGATAAGGATTCTATCACACCTTACGTGGATGCCTATTTTTCATGAGGTGTAGTTTCTCAAGGATGACTTAGAAGACCACATTTAATATGAACTTGAAAAGCTTTCTCATGTACGTGTATAAATAGAGGCTTAAGCCTCTGAATGGAAATACACTACAAGCAATAACAAAATACTATTCTCCCTTCCTTTTCATACAAATCAATCTTATTTTATGCTGCAATCAAATACTCTTCTTCTTATATTTCTACTACAATTCTTTCTCTTCTTTTATTTTATAAGTATTTTAAATTCTATTTTCTATTACTCTTTACATATAATATTAATAGCAATATTAACCATCTTTATTATATTGAGATTGCAACAATAAACAGATGCGATTCTCTCTCTCTTTATTTTTAATACTTCTTTCTATCTTTGTATATATATACACATTACAACATATAATATTATTATATATATATAAATTATTATTGGACTAATTATTTTAATACTAGAGTCTTCTATTTGTACATCTCTATTATATATATCTTTTATTTCACAACACGTTATCAGCACGAGACTCTGATCAAATTTTTAGGAAGACTCAGGTAACAAATTTTCATTATGTCAAAATTGTCTCATCTTGAATTCAATGCTCTTGACATATCTGGAAACAATTATTTATCATGGATACTAGATGCTGAAATCCATCTTGATTCAATGGATCTTGGAGATACCATTAAGGCTGAAAATAATGCATCCCAGAAGGATAAAGCCAAAGCCATGATTTTTCTCCGTCGTCATCTTGACGAAGGATTGAAAAATGAATATCTTACATTAAAAGATCCTGCAGATCTTTGGAAAGACCTTGAAGAAAGGTACAATCATCAGAAAACGGTGATACTTCCTCAAGCCCGGTATGAATGGACGTATTTGCGTTTACAAGATTTTAAATCTATAAATAAATATAATTCTGCAATGTTTCGGATCACCTCACGAATGAAATTGTGTGGGGAAAAAATAACTGATCATGATATGTTGGAGAAAACTTTCTCAACCTTCCATGCCTCGAATGTGCTCCTGCAGCAGCAGTATCGAGAGAAAGGGTTTAAGAAATATTCTGAGTTAATTTCTTGCCTTCTTGTTGCCGAACGCAACAATGAGTTGTTATTGAAAAATCATGAAGCGCGCCCAGCTGGCGCCGCCCCATTTCCTGAAGTAAATGCGACAAATCATTACCCCAGAAGAGGTAAATGGCAAGCTTTTAATAACAAGAAAAATTATGGAAGGAAAAAGAATTATGTTCAAAAGAGAGGATCTCACCAGAAGTGGGACAAAGAAAAGAATATCGGGCAGAATAAATCAACCGAGGAGAAGTGTTTCCGCTGTGGTGGAAAGGGCCATTGGTCACGTACCTGTCGTACCCCAAGGCACCTAGTCGATCTTTACCAGGCATCTTTGAAAAAGAACGACAAAGGAAAGGAAACAAATTTTGTTTCAAATGATGCTGAGAACTCCACCACTCATTATGATGTATCTGATTTCTTTGAGGACCCTGAAGGAAATATTGGCCATTTGATCAATGATGGAATAGTTTAATATGTGAAATTGTGAAGTATCTATGTAAATAAATAATGTAAAAAATTTATTGTTAAAGTTTTATTTTCTATGTATTTAAGTTTCAAATGTGATGTACATAAATAATGAAATATTAATATTTATGAATTTTGAAATTATTAATTGTGTCAAATTTTAAAATAAAATTTTGGTATATGACATTATTTTATGTACAGTGTTTCTTAGAAAATAATTCTGATCAAGTATTCAATTTAACTGTGCATACTACTCATTTTATTATTATTTGTTTTTGAAGAGAATGGTAAGGATATGTAATGAAGATGTATGCCTTGCGGATAGTGCAAGTTCGCACACTATTCTCAAAAGTGATATATATTTTACCCATCTTGTGCCAAAAGAGGAATATGTTAACACTATTATTGGCTCAGGCAATGTGATAGAAGGCTCCGGAAGAGCTATAATTTTGTTTCCTGGAGGAACAAAATTTATAATAAATAATGCACTATTATCTACCAAGTCTCTGAGAAACTTGTTGAGTTTCAAAGATATTCGCCGAAATGGATATCATGTTGAGACGATGAATGAGGGAAATCATGAGTATTTATGTATAACAACTCATGATTCAAATAAGAAAGTTATATTAGAAAAATTACCCTCACTTTCATCTGGGTTGTATTATACCAAGATTAGTGCAATTGAATCACATGCCACTGTAAACCAGAAGTTTACTAACTCAAATGAGTTCATAACTTGGCACGAACGATTGGGTCATCCGGGAACAACCATGATGAGAAGAATTATTGAAAACTCTCATGGACATTCACTAAAGAACCAGAAGATTCTTAAATCTAGTGAATTTTGTTGTGCTGCATGTTCTCAAGGGAAATTAATTTTAAGGCCATCACCAGTAAAGATTGGATTTGAGTCCCCTGAATTCCTAGAAAGGATTCAAGGTGATATATGTGGACCTATTCATCCACCATGTGGATCTTTTAGATATTTTATGGTCCTGATAGACGCATCTTCGAGATGGTCACATGTGTGCTTATTATCTTCTCGCAACCTGGCGTTTGCGAGATTACTGGCTCAAATTATTCGATTAAAAGCACAATTTCCAGAAAATCCAATTAAAGCAATTCGTCTTGATAATGCTGGTGAATTTACTTCCCAAGCTTTTGATACTTATTGTATGGCTAATGGAATAAGTGTTGAACATCCAGTAGCTTATGTTCACACACAAAATGGGTTAGCAGAATCACTTATTAAGCGCCTCCAATTAATTGCTAGACCCTTGCTTATGAGAACAAATCTCCCAACCTCGGTTTGGGGGCATGCTATTTTACATGCCGCAGCACTTATTCGTTTGAGGCCAACGAGTTATCATCAATTCTCTCATATACAATTAGCTTTTGGCCAGCAGCCAAATGTTTCCCATTTAAGAATATTTGGGTGTGCGATATATGTTCCCATTGCACCACCTAATCGCACCAAAATGGGACCCCAAAGAAAATTGGGGATATATGTTGGATATGATTCTCCCTCTATAGTGAGGTATCTTGAGATACAAACTGGTGATGTGTTTAAAGCCCGGTTTGCCGATTGTCATTTTGATGAATCAAAATTTCCAACATTAGGGGGAGAGAATAAGTTTCCTGAAAAGGAACTTAATTGGAATGCATCATCGTTGATGCATTTAGATCCTCGATCAGCGCAATGTGAACTAGAAGTTCAAAAGATTGTACATTTGCAAAGAATAGCAAATGAATTGCCTGATGCATTTTCCGATACAAAGAGGATAACCAAATCTTATATACCAGCGGAAAATGCCCCAATTCGAATTGATGTCCCAGTAGGACAAGTAGCTACTGAAGCGAATTCACGCCAGAAGCGTGGCAGGGCGGAAAATGTCCCAATTCGAATTGATGTCCCAGTAGGAAAAATAGCCACTGAAGCAAATACACGCTAGAAGCGTGGCAGGCCTGTCGGTTCTAAAGATAGAAATCCTCGAAAGAGAAAAGAGGTAAATACTATTCCTGTTGAAAAAGACATAGTAGAGACACCCGCAGTTGTCCAAAATTCTGATATAACGCCAGAAGACGTTCAGGTACCTGAAAATTGTGAAAATGACGAGATCTCGATAAATTATGTCTTTACAGGAGAGAAATGGGACCGAAATAAGACAATTGTCAATGAAATATTTGCATATAATGTGGCATTAGATATCATGCATGAAAGTAAGGATCTTGAGCCAAGATCAGTCGAAAAATGTCGACAAAGAAATGATTGGCCAAAATGGGAAGCAGCCATGAAGGCTGAATTAGACTCACTTGCAAAACGTGAAGTCTTTGGACCTGTAGTCCGTACACCTGCAGATGTAAAACCTGTTGGATACAAATGGGTATTTGTGAGAAAACGAAATGAGAAAAATGAAGTTGTGCGCTACAAAGCCCGACTTGTGGCACAAGGTTTTTCACAAAGGCCCGGTATAGATTATGAAGAAACGTATTCCCCTGTAGTGGATGCGATAACATTGCGTTATTTGGTCAGTTTATCTGCATATCATAAACTGCATATGCATTTAATGGATGTGGTAACAGCCTATTTGTACGGCTCATTAGATCGGGATATCTATATGAAAGTCCCTGAAGGACTAAAGATATCTAAACCATCCAATGAATATTCGCAAGGGTTATACTCAGTCAAATTGCAAAGATCTTTATATGGTCTAAAGCAATCTGGACGAATGTGGTATAATCGTCTTACTGAGTATCTGACCAAAAACGGATTCAAGAATGATGATATCTGCCCGTGTGTTTTCATAAAGAAATCTGCATCCGGATTCATTATAATTGCTGTGTACGTTGATGATTTAAATATCATTGGGACTCCTGAAGAGATTCCAACAATTATAAAAACTCTAAAAGAAGAGTTTGAGATGAAAGATCTTGGAAAGACTAAGTTTTGTCTCGGCCTACAGATCGAGCATATAAAAAGTGGGATCTTTATTCATCAAACAACATACACAGAAAAGATCTTGAAAAGATTTTACATGGATAAGTCACATCCATTAAGTACCCCAATGATTGTAAGATCTTTAGATGTGAAAAAGGATCAATTCCGTCCTAAAGAAGAAAATGAAGATATCCTTGGTCCTGAAGTACCATATCTTAGTGCCATTGGAGCGCTAATGTATCTTGCTAATAATACGCGACCTGACATATCATTCGCGGTGAATTTACTAGCAAGGTATAGTTCCTCTCCAACCAGAAGACATTGGAGTGGAATCAAACAAATTTTTCGATATCTTCATGGAACGGTTGATATGGGATTGTTTTATCCCTATGGATCCAAGTCACAACTAGTTGGCTATGCAGATGCCGGATACCTGTCTGATCCACATAAAGGGAGGTCTCAAACAGGATACCTATTCACATATGGTGGTACAGCTATATCATGGAAGTCCACGAAACAGACGATAGCAGCAACCTCCTCTAATCATGCTGAAATACTGGCGATTCATGAAGCTAGTCGCGAGTGTTTTTGGCTGAGGAGTCTGATTCAATATATTCTGTCATCATGTGGACTAATTGATCATAAGATAGCTCCAACTGTCCTGTTTGAAGATAATACAGCATGCATTGCTCAACTTAAGGGTGGATACATCAAAGGTGATAGAACAAAGCATATTTCTCCCAAATTCTTCTTCACTCATGATCTTCAAAATCAAGGGACAATTGATGTCCAACAGATCCGTTCAAGTGACAATCTGGCAGATTTATTTACAAAGTCACTCCCAAAATCCTCCTTTGAAAGATTGGTACATAAGATTGGGATGCGCCGATTTCGAGACATTAAATGATGTCGGCAAGAGGGGGAGACTGTACTCTTTTTTCCTTGGTCAAGTTTTTTTTCCCATTGGGTTTTTCTTGACAAGGTTTTTAATGAGGCAGCCCCATCATTAAAGGATATTGTACTCTTTTTCCTTCACTAAGGTTTTTTTCCCACTGGGTTTTTCTTTAGTAAGGTTTTAACGAGGCAATAATCCTAAATGGTCATCCAAGGGGGAGTGTTGTGATAAGGATTCTATCACACCTTACGTGGATGCCCATTTTCCATGAGGTGTAGTTTCTCAAGGATGACTTAGAAGACCACATTTAATATGAACTTGAAAAGCTTTCTCATGTACGTGTATAAATAGAGGCTTAAGCCTCTGAATGGAAATACACTACAAGCAATAACAAAATACTATTCTCCCTTCCTTTTCATACAAATCAATCTTATTTTATGCTGCAATCAAATACTCTTCTTCTTATATTTCTACTACAATTCTTTCTCTTCTTTTATTTTATAAGTATTTTAAATTCTATTTTCTATTACTCTTTACATATAATATTAATAGCAATATTAACCATCTTTATTATATTGAGATTGCAACAATAAACAGATGCGATTCTCTCTCTCTTTATTTTTAATACTTCTTTCTATCTTTGTATATATATACACATTACAACATATAATATTATTATATATATATAAATTATTATTGGACTAATTATTTTAATACTAGAGTCTTCTATTTGTACATCTCTATTATATATATCTTTTATTTCACAACAGAATTTATTATTTATTATTATTATTATTATTTTTAATTAATATATTTTTAATTTAATAATTTAATATTATATTTTATTTTTGAGTCAAGCTTAAGTTAATTTTGGAATTCAACACTAATAGCTATATCTCTAATACTCTCTAAACCTCTATTATATGCATTGTACAAATATTCTATTAGCTTTCCATACTTTTCCTTTATTTTTTACTTTTAAATATTAATAATTCAAATTAATCCTCAAAATATTTTTTTAGTCATATTAGTCCTATAAAACGTAAGTCAAACTGATCCTTCCGTTAGTTAGACAATGACGTGTCACATTAAGTGCCACATGGAATGATGACATGGTAGCTTAATGTCATGTGTCACAAGATGATTGGTTGATGTGTCAGGTCATTGACACCTAGCACGCCATTTGTCAATTGACATATAAAAAAATCATTTATAATAAAAATAGTAGGGGTGTCCGCGGATCGGATCGGATCGGATATGGCCGAAAATTCGATCCGATCCGCACAATTTCCATCGGATCGGATCGGATATGATATCCGCATGTTTTAGTGCCGGATCCGATCCGATCCGATCCGCACATTTGCGGATCGGATATCGGATATATCCGCATAATTAAACCTTCTCTTTTTAATCATATTTCTATCTAAAAAAATTCGATAAAAATATTTCTTTCATACTTTTAAACTTATTTATTCCTAAAATATTTTTAATCAAACTCTCTCTAAATAAAAAAAATAAAATAATACAATATATGAATAATAATTACTAACTAAAACATACAACAAGTAAATATAATACCAAACATATATATATTTATTTATTTTTTAATTATTATAGTGCGGATATGCGGATCCGCGGATCGGATACGCGGATGTAGAGCAGATATCCGCGATCCGATCTGCAAAGAGTGCGGATCGGATCGGATCCGATCCGATCCGATCAATTTGCGGATTGGATCATATCCGCAATTTTCAGATCAGATGCGGATATTTACCGCGGATCTGCGGATACGATCCGATCCATGGACACCCCTACAAAATAGTCTCTACTGAAAGTCAAAACGTAAGTCATTTTCATCCCTAAAATTTTAAAAATTAATCAAATTAGTCCTTATATAAATTTTTTTTATTTTTTTCATAATATTAAATTTAAAATATTTTTTTATCAAATTAGTCCTTATTTAAATTTAATATTATAAAGAAAAAATAAAAAAAATTATATAAGGACTAATTTGATTAATTTTTAAAATTTTTGGGATGAAAATTACTTACGTTTGGATTTTCAGGGACTATTTTGATTGTAAATAACTTTTTTACATATCAAGTGACACGTGGCATTAACCTACCATGTCATCATGCCACGTGGCACTTAACGTAACACGTCATTATCTAACTAACGGAAGGACTAATTTGACTTACGTTTTATCTTTCAAGGACTAATACGACTAAAAAAAATTTTTTAAGGACTAATTTGACTTACGTTTTGATCTTTCAGAAACGAATTTGATTATTAAACTTTTTTAATTTATTGTTAAACAAAATGTAAAATTCATCTGAAATGAGTCTTATATTATGTCTAATAGTAAAATAATGTATGTCATCTGAATGTATAAAATAAGATAAATACAAAAAAAAAAGAATTCTACAATATTGAGTATTTTAAAAACAAAATACATTCAAAACTGTTGAGTGTTAATAAGCCGCATTTTTAACCATTTTTTATGTAACACAATTGTTCATACCTGTCCCATAAATATAGCCAGGCCTAAAATAAATAATGGTCTACTTAAGAGGTTTGACCTCATTCACTCCTAGCCGATCTCACAGAGTCGGACACCGCGATAGCAGTACAACCATACTTATCTAAATAAGTAAGCAACTCTTAAGATATCTCTCACTCATCTAGAAGGGAGATCTCAACAACTTTCCTAGAAAAAAGGAATGATCATCCATCATTAAAGATGAAACAACTCTAAGAGGTGATTATCTATTCTACTATAGATAAACTAACATCCTTTGGTATATTCAGAACCTAATCTACTAAAAACCTGCTTTAAACCCTTGCTAACTTAAGTATCGAAGTCCCTTGTAGGTACCACCCTCACCTCCTCACAAGAAATTTGGACGGTGGCACTTCGGCACCAGCAGAAGTCGGACGCTGCCTTAAAAGGTGTTTGGACCTCACGTTCAGGTCCAAAAGCAATCCAGTTTCAGGTAATCTTTGGAATATTGGCGCCATTGCTAGGGACCTAGAAGTTTAAATCCAATCACGGTAGATAATCAGTTTGAAGACGGTCACACGACGTCTGAGTTGAAACTAGAACCTCATATTGATGACCGAGCACTTATGATACCTCCACGACATGATAAAAGCGAGTGGTCCTAATGGGGAGGGAACATTGGAAAATCATCCACCAAGGAGAATCAATTCAGAAATATATCCACTAAAGAATGAAGAGCCCCCGCATCTAACCGAGATCATGGGACTCGTACATGGGTACCAAAGCCGATTAGAGCTACTTGAACAGGAGACCGAGCGACAAAGAGAAGCTAAAAGAGAATTGTGAAATGAGGTACACTGACAAAGAGAACTAGAAGAAAAGCTCTTGAAACTCGAGGTCGACCTTCGAAGTCGGAGCAACCGTGCTGATCAGGAGGAAAGCCCTTTTGGAAAGAAGATCCATTCATAGAAGAGATCATGCGAGCTACGGTCCCCATAAATTTTAAAAGCCCCAACATGGACCTCTATGACGAAACAACCGACCTAAGACACCACCTCAGTAACTTCAAAATTCGGATGTGCCTGGCCGACGTGTCCGATGCAACCCGTTGCAAGGCTTTTTGAAGACATTAACCAAAGCAGCAATGAAGTGGTTTGATAGCTTAGCACCTAGGTCAATAACCTGTTTTGACAATCTGGCAAGGAAGTTCCTCACCAGATTCTCAATTCAATAGGACAAAGTCAAGCATGCTCCAAGTCTCCTAAGGGTTAAACAAGAAGTTGGAAAAACTCTCCGAGCTTATATGGAAAGGTTCAACAAAGCTTGCTTAAAGATTCAAAATTTATCCGTAGAAGCAGTGATAATGGGTTTGGTTAACGACCTCAGAGAAGGGTCATTTCCTCAATCTATATCCAAGCGACATCTGACCTCTCTGTATAAAGTACAAGAACGGGCAAAAAAATACATCAACGTGGAGGAGAATTCCCGACTTAGAGAGCCAATTCCAAAGTAAAACATTCCTTATCAAGCTCGAGATAAAGATAAAGAAGCAAAGAAAAAGGATGAATAGAACTCGGACAAGCCCAGAAGATACCATAATTACATCCCGCTCAGAGTTTTTCTTGTCGACATCTACAGGGAGATTTGCCACACTGAAAAACTCACAGGCCCTCATCCCATCAAGAATAAGAATGCTGGAAATCGCACGGAATACTGTGAGTATCACAAACTATATGAGCATTTCACCAATGATTCCTACGACTTGAAAAATGTGATAGAAAAACTGGTCAGAGAAGGTCGTTAGAAAGATATTTTGTAGAGAGATCAGACAATCCAGGAAAAAGGAAGAGGGGTGATAAAGATAGAGGTCGACGAGATTGGCCATCACAAACCCCTGATAGGCACATTCACATGATAGTTAGAGGATTTGCAAGAGGAGAGGTAACTAAATCTTCTCGTAAAAGACATCTAAAACAAGTCTATCAAGTCGGTGAAAAATATGAAATTTCCATTTACCCACAATCTCATTCACCAAGGAAGATGCTTAAGGAGTAACCCCAGGGCATGACGATCCTGTTGTGATTACAATGATACTTGCCAATGCAAATCTCTACATAACTCTAGTAGATCAGGGGAGCTCGGCTGAGATCTTATCCAAACCTACTTTTAACAAGCTAGGGCTAGAAGAAAAAGAATTAAGATTCTATCCCGACAATCTTTTTGGGTTAGAAGACATGACCATTTGACATCTCGGTTTCATCTCCTTGCATACCGCTTTTGGTAAGGGGTTGAAGTCCAAAACTTTGAATATAGACTACATTGTGGTTGACATGGCATCAGCATACAATGCATTGATAGGTCGGACAACTTTGAACTGACTAGCTATGGTCGTTTTCACTCCTCATCTCTGCATGAAATTCCCGACATCAGAGAAAATTGCTACCATAAGAGGAGATTAGAAGTCGGCACGAAAATGCTATAATGAATGCTTGAATCTATGGGAAACTATCAAGGAAAAAGAAGTCAATACCATTGAACTGGGTGTGTCCGAGCTCGAGAAAAACTACGACCGCAACTTAGTGGAAAGACCGAAGAGGTTGAAATCGGAGATCAAGCAAAGAAAATAACAAGCATAGGAGCTAACCTGGATAAAGATTAAAAATAGATCTCGTTAAGCTCGTACATCAAAACTCTGACCTCTTTGCTTGGAAAGCCTCTGACATGTCTGGGATACACCCTGACCTCATGAGTTACAAGCTTGCTGTCTACCCCGACTCACGACTTGTTCAACAAATATGACGAAAGCTTGGCCTTGAAAGAGCACAAGTTGTGGAAGAGCAAGTACAAGCTTTATTAGAAGTCAAATTCACAAGAGCGGTGAAATACCCTTTGTTGCTAGCTAACGTGGTACTCGTGAAAAAATAGCACAAAAAGTAGAGAATGTGTGTCGATTATACCTACCTCAATAAAGCTTGTCTAAAGACCCATACCCACTTCCCAACATTGATACCTTGCTGGATTCAGTTTCAGGGTATCGATACTTGTCTTTTATGGATACATACTTGGGGTACAATCAAATCTCGATGTATAAGTTGGACTAAGAAAAGACCTCCTTTTATCACCCCAAAGGGCAACTATTGTTATGCAGTAATGCCTTTTGGATTAAAAATATTGGAGCCACCTATCAACGGCTAATGAATAAGGTGTTTTCATCTCACCTCGGTAACTTGGTGGAAGTCTACATTGACGACATGCTTGTCAAAACAAAAGAGGATGCCACCCTCTTGGCCGACTTGTCTGAGGTATTCAACACAATTAGAAAACACGGGATGAGACTAAATCCCTCAAAATGTACCTTTGCAGTAGAAGCTAGGAAGTTCCTAGGCTTTATGCTCACCCAAAAGGGCATCAAAGCCAACCCGGACAAATGCAAAGCAATTCTCGAGATAAAAAGCTCGACCTGTCTCAAGGAAGTCCAACCATTAAATGGAAGGTTAGCAGCCCTATCCAGATTCTTGGCGGGATCAGCCTTGAAATCTCTATCGCTTTTCTCAATACTTAAGAAAGGACGCCAATTTGAATGTACTCAGAAATGCGAGCAAACTTTTCAAGACTTCAAAAACTTTCTGAGTCAGCCACCAATACTCACCTGACCTGTTCTAGGGGAAGAACTCGTGTTGTACTTAGTAGTTGCAAGTAGGGTCATAGCCTCAACTTTAGTCCAAGAAGATGAGAACAGGAAGCACTAAACTATTAGAAAATAGAGAAGTTTGCATATGCCCTTGTGCTCACTTCTAGAAGGCTCCGACCTTATTTCCAAGTTCATACCATAAAAGTACAAACTAATCAACCCATGAAGCATATCTTCTAAAAGACAGACACTGCAGGTCGAATGCTATAATGGGCCATCAAATTGTCTGAGTTCAACTTTAGGAATGAAATTCAGACAGCAATAAAATTCCAATTCCTCGCGAACTTCGTGGCCGAGTACACCGAAACCCAGGGAAGTCCTACAGCTTGGAATTAATATGTGGATGGATCATCCAATAAAGCTAAAAGTGGAGCAGAAGTCATCCTGGAGACTGAAGAAGGAACTCGGATAGAGCTTTCATTAAAATTTGAGTTTTCGGCCTCCAATAATCAAGCAGAGTACGAAGCATTACTTGCTGGCTTGAAGCTAGTCAAAGAGGTCGGGACAATAAAGTTGATCGTGTATAGCGATTCTCAAGTGATAACCTCTCAGGTAAATGGGACTTATCAGGCCAAAGATCCCAACATGAAGAAGTACTTGGAAGAAACACTGGTATAACTAGCTGAATTTCCTGAGGCAGAGGCCCAACATATAGCTCAGGAATCCAATATCCTAGCTAATGCCCTCTCCAAGTTGGCCAACACCAAGCCAAGGGACAAAATAGAAGTTTGATCTAGGAAACTCTCCACACACCATCTATGCTCAAGGAAGTCGACAAGTCAGGCACAATGGCTATCTCCAATCTAAGCCTAGGATGGATGACCCTATTGTCGAATACCTTAAATTCGATATCACCCCTAGAGAAGAAAGAGAAGCAAGGAGGCTCATAAAAGAAGAACAAAACTACACCTTGGTTCAAAATATTTTCTATAGAAGAGGAGTATCTACACCTCTGCTAAAGTGTGTCCCGACCACCAAGACTAACGAAAACCACTTGGGAGCACAATCACTAGTTAGAAAGGTGATCCGAGCCGGCTTCTTTTGGCCGACTTTACAACGGGAGGCAGCCGACTTTGTTAATAAATGCATGCCTTGTTAAAATCATTCTAACTTCCATATGGCACCTCCAAAAGAGCTCATTAACATCACCTCACCTTGGCCATTTGCAAAATAGGGCTTAGACCTCCTCGGTCCATTCCCACAGGCACCCAGACAGGTAAAATATCTCATAGTGGGTATTGATTATTTCACTAAGTGGATCAAGGAAAAACCTCTAGCAATCGTCACAGCCCAAAGAAGTCGAAAGTTTCTCTACAAAAAATATTGTCACCTAGTTTGGAGTCCCACACTCCATCACCGCGAACAATGAAACTCAATTCACTTATTCAATATTTAGAAGCTTGGTGGCAAACCTTAAAATTAAGTACCAGTGTCGGTGAAATACCGCCAAGCCAACGGATAAGTAGAAGTTGCAAACAAAGTTGTGTTGACCGGGCTGAAGCACCGACTACAAGACTGATGCACGAAATTGTGATCACACTTTTCACAACTCCACACAACTAACCAGCAAGTGCACTGGGTCGTCCAAGTAATACCTTATGTGAGTAAGGGTCGATCCCACGGAGATTGTCGGCTTGAAGCAAGCTATGGTCATCCTATAAATCTTAGTCAGGAGGATTCAAATGGTTATGAGTTTTGATAATTAAAAGATAAATAAAACATAAAATAAAATAAAGATACTTATGTATTTCATTAGTGAGAATTTCAGATAAGCGTTTGGAGATGCTTTGTTGCTTCTGAACCTCTGCTTTCCTATTGTCTTCTTCCAATCATGCGTGCTCCCTTCCACGGGAAGCTGTATGATCCTCTCGGATGAAAAATACCAGGTACAGCTACCGCACGACTAATCATCCGTCAGTTCTCACTAGCATTGGAATAGGATCTCTCTATCCTTTTGCACACTGTCACTGCGCCCAACATTCGTGAGTTTGAAGCTCGTCACAGTCATCCCTTCCCATATCCACAGATAAGGTTTAGACTTTCTAGATCTCAGGATTGCTGCCAATTGGTTCTAGCCTATACCACGAAGGTTCCAACCTCACGGACTCGGTCTGTGGATTAGAAACCCAAGAGAATATACTTTAGCTGTCGTCCAATGACTACGTTGAACATCATGTAGACCGCTTGTGGTTGTCAGGCACGCAGATCTTGGCTAAGCGAGTAACGAAGATAGTGGGTGATTGTCACGGGTCACCCCCTCATTCTGACTTAACTGAATTAAGTACGAGAGTATATCTTGGAGAAGAAGTAAGCGTGAATTGAAAGAAAAATAATAGTACTTGCATTAACTCATGAAGAACAGCAGAGCTCCGCATCTTAATTTATGAGGCGTAGAAACTTCACTGTTGAAAAAATACATAAAAGAAAAAGGTCTAGGCATGGCCGAATGACCAGCCTCCTAAATGTGAAAAATGGCATAAGCTAGATATGCGAATACAATAGTAAAAAGTGCTATTTATACTAAACTAGTTACTAAGGACTATAGAAAATAAGTAACTAAGTGCAGATAGTGTAGAAATCCACTTTCGGGGCCTACTTGGTGTGTGCTTGGGCTGAGCATTGAGATTTACATGTGCATAGGCTATTTTTAGAGTTAAACGCCAGCTTGGATGCCAGTTTGGGCGTTTAACTCCAGTTCTGGTGCCAGTTCTGGCGTTTTACGCTAGAAAAGGGTCTCTCGTGGGCGTTTGAACGCCAGTTTGGTCATCAAATCTTGGGCAAAGTATGGACTATTATATATTTCTAGAAAGCCCAAGATGTCTACTTTTCAACGCAATTGAGAGCGTGCCAATTGGGCTTCTATAGCTCCAGAAAATCCACTTCGAGTGCAGAAGGGTCAGAATCCAACAGCATCTGCAGTCCTTTCTCAGCCTCTGAATCAGATTTTTGCTCAGGTCCCTCAATTTTAGCCAGAAAATGCCTGAAATTACAAAAAAACACACAAACTCATAGTAAAGTCCAGAAATGTGATTTTTGCATAAAAACTAATAAAAATATAATAAAAAATAACTAAAATATATTAGAAACTACCTAAAAACAATGCCAAAAAGGGTATAAATTATTCGCTCATCAAAGACGCAAAGGGAGAATGGGCTTACGAGTTCCCTCAAGTCTTATGGGCATATTGGACAACCCTACACTCAATAATTAGGGAATCTCCTATCTGACTTGCTTATGGCATAGAAGCCACGATACCTATAGAAGTCACTGAAGAATCTCCAGGAGTTAAATTCTATGATGAAGTAAAAAATGTTTGAGCTCAAAAGAAAGAACTTGATCTCCTCCCAGAAGTCCGAGAACAAACTCGGATAAAAGGAAAATTATTGAAGCAAAGAATGGCCCTAAGGTATAATAAAAAAGTCATCAAAAGTTGTTTTGTCACAAACGACCTTATACTAATCCAAAATGATATTGGAACACAAAAGTCGGGTGAAGGAAAGTTGGCTGCAAACTGAAAAGGACCTTACAAGATCACCAAATTCTTAGGAAAGGGTTACTACGAAATATCTAACTTGATGGGAAACGAGCTCCAAGGGTCGTGGCATGCATGTAACTTGAAAAGGTACTATAGTTAGAAAGTGCACCTTGGTGTACTCTTTTTCCTGACTTCGTGGTTTTTTTCCGAGAAGGGTTTTTTTTTAAGGGGGTTTTAACGAGGTACCATAGCAAGGGCTAAGGGTAATAAAAATATTAGTAGCAAGAACACTTATGTAAATCAATTTTTATTACTGATAGTTCCTTTTCTCATTAATTTTCTCATTCAAACGCACTAATTTAAGCTCGAAAAATCGCAAAAATAATTGTTCGACCTAGGTGGTCGGCAAGATGAAGCGACGAGGTACAAATTAGTGTAAGAAGTTATATAAGCAAATCGTGCTCCGACCTCGTTGAAACTTAAAGAGTTGGGCCTAAAACAAATCGCAAAAGTAACTTGATAAAAGATTATTTAAAGTCAAAACAAGATTAACCAAGGGAAAATAGTCTCGTCGGAAAAGGCCCAATGTAGTGGTCGACCTACTTTTACCGACATCTTAAGTGACTCAACAAATTTCGTATCAAAAGTTGTCAAGTGACTTAAATGTTTTTCCAAGTCAAAAAAGACTAAAGAAACTAGCTACGCCACGTCAAGAAGGATTGATTAAAGAAATATTCATCCATGCAGAAAGCTACCACATATTAAAAATAGTGGGGAAAGTTTTTTGTTTTAGTAGCAAAATAAAAAGAAAGATTGTTCCAACTTCAACCATTACAAAATCAAATTGTTCATAAAGACCCACAGGCCGGACCATCCAAATACTTTGAAATTGAAATTAAGGAGGAGGGATTTACTCACTAGAAGTCATGTTAGAAGTATCTTCAGGCTACATAATGGAGGTTGGGAGAATTTTTGCGAAGGAATAGGCTCATCGGCCATCCGAATTAGAAAGCTTTGAGGAGCTCCCTCAACTCAGACTTTCGAAGTCTTTGGTTGGGCATAGGAGTGTCCTCTTTATCTTCTAGCGTTGGGACAATCTTCCCATCCACCACAATGTTGTCAGGACTAATGACGAAGAGGTCCACCTCAAGAGCTATAACTCGGAATAGCGCCTTCAAGTTCTTAGCCAACTCATCCATTCCTTGAGCTATAACCCATTCTAGATTAGCATATTTTTCCTCCGCTTGGTGACTTCATCTACCAAGTCAAGATTTTTCCCAAAAATTTTAGTATAATTTTCTTCAGCTTTCTTTTTTAAGTCCTCAGACAGCATAATTGGCTTCAGACTGCTTCACTCTTTCCCGGGATATGTCAAGGTTGGATTGAAGGACCCCCTACTCCTTCTTCAATTCCAACTTGGTCTCCCTCAAAGATGCCACCTCAGCCTTCAGGTTAGCCAAAGATCACTGAGTGACACCCAAGGGAGTCTCTTCCAGTTGCTTTAATAGCACGAAACACCTTGGTAGTTCTTTTCCCACCTCAGGCCAAGACTTGAAGGGGGTTTATGAAGGAAACATCATCCATACTAATATTACTATAAGAAAAGACATTTTTTTTACAAAAGGTCATGACATCAAAGCGTTGGTTGTACACACTTTCCGACTCCAAGGTCTTATGTTTCTTAGGCTTGGACTCAGGAAAAGGAGGTGCGAGGGGTATCGATTGATTACCAGTATCAACAAGAGGAGTAAAAGGAGGAGGAGTTAGATCAGGAGTAACCTTAGTAGAGGTAGAAGCGCCCGAGTCTCACTTGGAGGGAGAAGACAAGTCGCCCAATTCGCCGGCCTCTTTCAATTGTATATTTCGAGCAACAACTTTCTTCTTTGCCGAACAAAGAGTTTTCATAGCTGCCTACTTCCTAACCATCTTTTCTGCACGACATTAAAGTCATATTACATTAGCCAACAAAATAATAAGTAAAATTTTACTAGAAAATTTAAAAGAATTGCTACCTAGCTTGGACGTTATTTGGTTTGGATTTCCTAAATACTTCTTGGTATCTAGATCAGGAGCTTGGCCCCAACACTCCTGAAATAAGGTGACTACACTCTCCTTATCCTCATCCAAGTAATCCAAACCATACCTAACAACTGTCAGTTCTCCTCCCAATACAAGGGAAAAAGGGCCTCATCCCTCTCATCCAAAAAGAAAGGTCAGACACCCTTAAAAAATCGAATTTTAAAGAAATAATTTTTGAAATCGTGGAAAGAATCATCAAAAAAAGCAAAGACCTTCCTCCCTTGAACAGCTCGGAAGGAAACCCACCCCTGATTCTTAGAGTTAAAGGGTTTTGTAAGAACAAAAATGTAAAAAAAAACTTTAACAGAAGGAAGGACGTCAAGTTCACGACAAAGAAGTTGATAAATTTTCAAAAAATCCTAAGAGTTGGGATGAAGCTAGAAAGGGGCAACATTACAGAGCTTAAGGACCTCGGATTCAAAGTAGGAAAAAGGAAGGCTAACTCCCAATTATGTGAAAAAACAATCATACACGTATATAAAGTGGCGTTCCAACTTATCAAGTCGGGGAAAACAAATCATTTCTTCAAGATCGGTAACCACAATCTCATATTTCCTCTCATCTTCATGATTTAGACATAACCTATGATGTTTAGAAAGGTCTCAGAGTACTCGTTATCAATAACAGGAACGGAAGAAAGAACGGATATATCTACCTAGGTTAGGTCGGACGGGACTTTAGATAACATGTTGTGAATTACCAAACGAGACATAAAAGCTATACTTACAATACAACAAAAAAAACATCACTATAAGTCGAACAAAACATAAGCATTGAGAACAAAGTTGCAAGAGGTCGGGTCGTCTTCAACAATACCAAAGAACATTATGGCTCTTACAAACTCTGGTATACCAAACAAACATACCACACTACTAAGTACAAAAATGGCACCATATTTAATAAGATAAAAAGGTACTATTTGGGGGCAACATAGAGCAAAATCCCACACTCATATTCACAGCGACAACAACCGTTAAAATCCAAGAAAGAAGATACTTTTCAAACTCGATTTTCGAACATAATGCAGAATCATCAAACATACAAAGAATCATCTCCAAAGAAATAAAAATAAATAGAAGCACATCATCCAGAACAAGAATACAAAAAATGAAGTTCAAAGGTTAAAAGAACTAATCTTGAGGGAACGTGAAGCGAAAAGAGCGCACGAAAACAGCAAAAATACGAATGTTTCATGCAAAGCAAGGATTCAAGAGAAAGAAACCTTGAAAATTTGTGTTGAAAAAAGTGAAAAGTTTGAAGAAAGGAAGAGTGACGATCAAAAATGTTTCAGAAGAAGCGTAAAAAGAAGAAAGAGAAAGGGTTTGAATATTTATAAGATACTAGGGGCAAAGGAGTCATTTCACGCCCCCGCATTTATGGCGTGCACATTTTCCAAGGTAAATATAGAGTAACATACGAAGACTACGAAAATATGTGACGCTTCAAAATTTTTATAAAAATATGTCGGGTACCCGACTTAGTCCCCAAAAGGCGGTATGCCTGACGTAATGTACTAAGCGCATCGAGAAATAACATGACCTACGAACGCTCGAGTTTGACTTCATAAATCTCGGACTCAAGCAGGGGCACGATTCATACCTTGCTCATAAATATAGCCAGGCCCAAAATAAATAATAGCCCACTTAAGTGGTCTGACCTCATTCACCCTTACCCAACTTCATAGAGGTCGGATACGGCAACAACACCATACTTATCTAAATAAGTAACCAACTCTTAAGATATCTCCCACTCATCTAGAATGGAGATCTCAAAAACTTTTCTAGAAAAAGGGAATGATCATCTATCATTAAAGGTGGAACTACTTTAAGTGGTGGTTATCTATTCTACTATAAATATACTGACACCCTTGGATATATTCAGAACCTAATCTACTAAAAACCTACTTTAAACCCTTGCTAACTTAAGCATTGGAGTCCATTACAAGTACCACTCCCACCTCCTCACGAGGAACTCGAATGGCGCCACCTCGGTATCAGCAGAAGTTGGATGCTGCCTTAAAAGGAGTTTAAACCTCACATTCAAGCCCAAAGACAACCCAATTTTAGATAACCCTCGAAACAAAAATAAACACAAAAAAATTATAATTTAGTTATTAAATAAGTTATAAATAATATAAATGAAAATACTGGGTTTGATTCTCTATTGTTTTTATATATAAATATTGATATCGTAATGACTTATTATTAATCTACTATTTTATGATGTTTCTATTACAAATTAACAGATTAAAATATAATTTTAATTTTTAAATTTAATTAGTTAAGTTTTTTGTACAAAAAGAATTTGAAAGTGGATAATAAAAATAAAACTTATACTGCCATATGACTAAATTAGGATTTTTTTAATAAATAATTTAATTATTTTATTTATCGATATAGATAATTTGTAGCGTATTTACCAATTTATATCTTTCTACTTATCTCGTTTACATTGTAAACAAATTGAGATTGAATATATCTCGTTTACACCGAAAATCGGATAAAATACGTTTCGACATACACGTATCACGTTTGTACCTATATTGTGACAAGGGAATTATCTGGTTTACAGTGTAAACGAGATATGCGTAAAATTAGTTCATTTATACGATAAACGAGATAAGCAAGATCCATGCCTTTATAAGAAAGTCGTTTGCAGCATGACTCATGTCACTTTCACACTCTCTTTGACTTCCTTTCTCCCTCGTTTGGACATTTTTCTTGATATTCTTGAGGTATGATAAATCCATATTTTATGATATATTTTGTGCTTAGTTTGAGTGATTTATTCAATCACCCACTTATTCATATTAATTGCATAGTTTTACTTTCCCTTCCTCATTATGTGATGTATGTGAAAAACATGTTTCCTATGCTTTAAAATTAATTATTTTAATTACCTTTATTTCCATTCGATGCCGTGATTAGTGTGTTGAGTAGTTTCAGATCTTCTAAGGTAGGAATGACTTAAAGGATGGAAAGGAAGCATACAAAAATGGAAGGAAAGTATAAAACGGAGTTTGTGAAGAAACTGGCATCCATGCGATCGCATGGGCGACGCGGACGCATGCCAAGCGCGAAGAAGCAGCGACGCAGCCGCATGACTGACGCGACCGCGCGCCTTAAGCAAAACACATATGACGTGGCCGCATGACTGACGCGACCGCGTGACAAGAAAAGCTCCGAATGACGCGACCGCGTGATCCACGCGGACGCGTGACAGAGGCCACGCACCAGAAATTGCAGAAAACGCTCCCAGCAATTTCTGAAGCCCTTTTTGGCCCAAATCCAAGTCCAGAAGGCGTAGACCAGAGGTTATGAAGTGAGGGAATGCATCCATTCATAGAGAGACGACTTTAGTTTTAGTTTTCATGATTTAGATTTAGTTTAGAGAGAGATTCTCTCTCTCTTTTAGGATTAGGATTTAGGATTTCTCTTAGTTTGGGAGTGACTCTCGATCCCAGGTTTAATGTTCCTTTACTTTAAGCTTCTCTTTTACTTTTATTCATTACTTTAGTTGATTATTTACTTTTGCAATTTAATTTATGAATTCTTTCATGTTACAGATTATTATTTTGGATTAATGTTATTTGAGGTATTTCAGTTAATATTGCTTTCTTTTATTTATTAGTTACAATTATTCCCAATCTGAAGACATTCTTATTCCAGTAGATTTACTTTTCTCCTTTTGCTTTTGGTTAAGAAATCAGTAACGCAGGAGTTATCAAACTCAAACATGCTTGATAATTGTTATCTTTGTTAATTGAATTGAGCTTCAAGAATCCCAATCTTTTCTTAGAAAATAAAATAGGATCCAAAGATCAATCCAATTAATCCCTTGACCTTCCTTTATCTTAGTAAAGGCTAACAAAGTGGAATTAAGATTCAATTATTATCATCATTGATAAGGATAGCCAGGATAGGACCTCTAATTTTTCATATCTTGCCAAAAGTTTATTTACAGTCATTTATTTATTTCACTTGCTATTTAAATTACTTGTTCTTCATTTACTTTAATTGCCACTTAAATTACTTGCTCCTCATTCTCAAAACCCCAATTTACAATCCCCATAGCCAATAATAAGAACATACTTCCTTGCAGTTCCTTGAGAAGACGACCCGAGGTTTGAATACTTCGGTTATCAATTTATTTAGGGGTTTGTTACTTGTGACAACTAAAACGTTTGTACGAAGGGATTTCTGTTGGTTTAGAGACTATATCTACAACGCGACTGTTTTATAAAATTCTTTACCACCATAAAATCCCAACGTCAAGGTACTCGAACATTATGGCTCACGTAGATGTACGAGATGATGACATCAATCGGCTGAATACGACACGGCACATTGCGGGAGCAATCGACCATCAGGTTAGTGTTGTTATTTTTCTCTTTTAAATAAATAAGCACATAGTTATAGTTAGGGTACTTTTATAGAATTAGTATTGTTATACATGGTTAGAGTAGCTTATATTTTGGTAACATAAAATAGGTTAGTTGGCAGATTAACTTTTGTTAGGTAGTGAAATATGTTGTTATTGAGTTGCTCCGCTGAGTATTAGTTTTAATTTTAGCAAATAAAATTTTTAAATGTGTGATTTAGGAAATTAATTTCTCAAAAGAGATTTATTAGTTAATTTAAATTATTTTAAAGAATAATAAGTAAAGAAATGGGAAATAAATTAAATATTTATTACGTTTTTTATTTCTTTATTTTAAATTTTAAATTTCTTATTTTGATTTTGAATATGGTGGATAACTTATTTTACTGAATAATAGTTATAATGTTTACAAAATAATTGTTTATCATAATTTTTATCTTTTTATTTCGAAATTTAAATTTTTACTTTTGATTTTGAATATATCATATATCACATAGATTTTTTTATTTAAAATATTTTATTTTAACAGAGGCCTCGCTTACTACTCTCTAGGTGAGTTAGCCACACTCTTGTACCACTGGACACCATTCTCCCTTACTAGAGGAAGGTTAGGTTTAGCGACACGGTGTAGTTCAAGGACTTTATGCTTGATAACCCTCTAATTACTACATTCGTGGAATTCGGCATCCAGAAACCCATACTTTCCACTTACCTTGGGGTGAGTGCACCATCACCCTATAGGATGTTGCGTATCACCTTGGGTTAAGCACACACGGAGAGCCAGTGGGTGGGTGCTTGCATGACTTCCAGACATGGTACCAGCACCCGACCTAGGAGTGGGTAGAGGAGCTCATTGGTGCTAAACCTCCTCATACTCAGTAGCAGGGGATGCAAAGGAAAGAGTCATTTTCCATCAAGCTGACATACCTTAGGGACCGAGTACAGCATATGCCAGGCTACCCGCTACTGCAGATCCAGCCACCATTCGACAGTATGTAACACCCTACCACATACACCTTTACGCTTAAGTCGTAAATCAATGGTGGCGAGGCATTATGACACTAAGAAGAGAAAATATACATATAGATATAGAAGAATAATATTATAACTGAGAGCTCATTGACAATGACCAAAAGCATAGGTTTGGAATTTATCTCAAAATAAGATCGGCGTTGCAAGTATAGTTCCAAACCCAACAATTGACCAATATCAAATTTTAATATGAAAATGTCACCATCAATACAAAATTAACCGAGAGTATTAAACTCTCGGGTCGTTCTCCCTAGGAATTGTAATGAAATGTTCATTATTGGCTATGAGAGAAATGGGGTTGGATGATTGCAAGCAAGAGCAAGGGAATTAAAATAGCAAGAAATTAGAATTCAAGAAGGTAACTTAACATGCGAGAAATTAAATGAAGGTAAGTAAAGGCAATGAAAATGGAAATTAAAAGCTAGAAAGGACTCTTGGCAAGAAGTGGGTAATTAAGGATTCCTATCCTAGTTGTGGACCACAAACATGGTAATTGTGTGTGAATTAATCCCAATTAGTCAATCCTACATCGAGGATAAGTCAACTAGGCATAATTAATCTCAATCCCTAAGTCCTAAGTCAACACTAGTGGGTCACTTAGAGTCAAGGGAAACCAAATTAATTAACAACCCTCACACAATGTGGAATGGACATCCACCACTCAAGTTCACCCAAACCACACAATTTCTCAACCAAGAGTTAGAAAAACTAAGCAAAATCCTAACCAGGCATTTTGTCAAATACTTGGTGGACATGTAAAGAAAGCATGGTAAAATGACAAGAATTAATAAATGCTACAACTACTAAGCAAGGAAAATAAAGATAGCAACTCAATAAAGCAATAAATAACATGAAACATAAAATTGAATTGAATATAAATTAAAGTGACAAGAGTGTGCATGAACATAAAAGACAACTAAAATGAGAAATTAACATGATAAACTAAAGAGATTAAGACAATAAAGTAAAGAAAGGTAGAAGAAACTAGATCAAAACAAGAATTAAACATAGAAATTACAAGGAAATTAAACTAAAAATCTGAGGTTCTAGAGAGAAGGGGGAGCTTCTCTCTCTAGAAAATAAACTACATGATGCAAAACTAGCCCTAATTGCTCCCCCCTTTCACATGGAGTGAGGCCTTGTCTAATATATGAAGAATCAGCTTCAGAAGGTCCAAAAACTGGGCTCTGGAAGCCCAAAAATCGCCCCCAGTGATTTCCATTAAGTGAGTCACGTGTTGGGACCTGTGCGGCCGCACAGATGTGTGCGTCCGCACACTTCGCTGAATTTTCACCTGTGCGTACGCACAAAGGGTTGTGCACACGCACGCATGCTAATTTCCTCCTTGTGTGTATGCACGCATACTTGTGCGCACACAAGCATGACTGTGTGCTTCTCCTTTGTTTTCTTCATGTTTTCTCCCTTTTTGCATGCTTTCTTCCACTTCTACCAACCCATTCTTGCCGCTAGGACCTGAAATCACTCAACAAACATATCACGGCATCGAATGGAATAAAAGTGAGATTAAATTGCTCAATTTAAGTACAAAAATACATGTTTTAACATTTAGGCTCAATTTAGAAATCAAACACACAAGTATGCTATTTTGGTGAATAAGTGTGAGTTTATGTGATGAAATCCATCCAATTATAGCCAAAATATATCATCAAATGTGGATTCATCAATTTCTTTACACTTAAACAATAGCATGTCCTCATGCTAAACACATACAAAGGAGAAGGATAAAAGGGCAAGATATATATATATATATATATATATATATATATATATATATATAAAATGTCCTATTGATTTGGTGAAAGCAACAATCAAATTCCAAGCAAGTGTATAGACATATAAGGCTAGGCAAAGAAATAACTCAATGCAATCAAAATCTAAAGAATTGATTCAACTCATAAAAAAGAAGCAACTTACAAGAATGCATGATAAGAAGGGTGAAAACATAGAATTGAGTGATCGAACCCTCACTAGGTGTGTATACACTCTCAACGCTCGGTATTTAGGGTTTAATCACTCAAGTCTCCTCTAATCATGCTTTCAAGGATTTGCTTTTCATCTAACAATCAACAATCATGTAATGCATGAATGCAAGTATCATGAGGTCTTTTTAGGGTTGTAACGGGGCTTAGGTAAGGGTAGGGTTAATATGGTTAAGTGGGCTAATAGATTGGATCTTTGATTAGCTCAAGTATCCCACCTAATCCTATATCAACCTATGTACATAACAAAACAACCTAACTACCCATTTATCATCTTTCTCACATTCACTCATGCATTTTTCTTTCTAATTCACACACATATGCATCCTTTATTTACATACTTATTATCATTTCTTTTCTTTTCTTTTCTTTCTTTCTTTCTTTTTCTTTTTTTTTATTGACAAAGAGGAGATGCATATGCTTCTAAGTAATGAATGCATGAGTATTTTCCCACTTTTCCAAATATTTTCAACACCCAAAGCACTAACTACCAATGTTTCCCACAAATTCCCCTACACTTGATTAACACACACACTCAAACCCAAGCTAATCAAAGATGCAATTTAAGGTAATTCATGGTTTTTCGCTCAAGCTTTTGATGTGGTTATAATTTGAACAAAGGGGATTAAAAAGCTTAAAAGGGGTTAACAAGGGTAGATGCAAGGATAAGGCTATATGGGTGAGTAAGCTTAATTCAAGATGGCCTCAATCATACTAAATGCAATCACAACATCAAATATTAGAAATAAAGAATCAATCAAAAGCAATATCACAATCATAGAAGGAGAAAAATCACACTATGAACAAAATTAGTGGTTAGAATGTGTAACCACTCATTAAAGCTCAAAAACTCACAAGGCATTTTGTTCTTTCCTCTTCTATGTTCCACAAAAATTCATTCAAGCAAGTTTAAAAATAATTTTCCAAATCAATTCAATAGAATGCCCAAAAAGAAACAAAAATATTGGAAACCTTTGTTGTTTTTCACCAAAATTATTTCCTATATGTATGTATGTATGTATGTTGTGATGGATGCAATTTTTTTTTCAAAAATTTTCTAGTTCTATTCCTAATTTTTAACATCGCAAAAAAAAAAAAAATAACATGAACAATTAAGACAAAATTGAACTAGGCACTATGCTATTCACATCATCCAATCACAATTTCTATCTATAAAATATATACCATGCAAAAGATGCAAAATGTAATAACTATAAACTATGAAGAAAATGCAATGCAACAATAAAAAATACTCCAAATATCTACAAGGAACATAATAAAAGAAAACAAAAATAAAGTGCAAAGTGTTCGGGAAAAGAAAGTTTACACCCCAAAATGACGAATCCTCCCCACACTTAAGTGTTGCACGGTCCTCCGTGCACAAACACAATCCGGGGGAAATGTCTCTAAGGTGCTCCATCTTCAGCTGACGGATGCGGGGGCTTGGGTGGTGTGGAAACCACCGAGTTCAATGCATTCTCGGTAGCTCCTTGGTGTCCTCCTCCTTTCTCGGCTCCTTGCCGTTATGTCTCATCCTCAAAAAGAATGGAGATAGTATAATTAGAATCATAGGGCAGGTAACACAAAAGGGTAAAGGAGAGATTAATTAAGCATCTAATTGAGTAAGTTGCATAGTGGTGTGGAATACACACAACGGCCGGTTAAAGTAGCATCCACACAATCAAAAAGTGAGAATGAGTTCCTCAATTAAGTGGCCTAAGATGCAAGTAAGGGATAAGTGTCATTCAAGCACATGCAAACTTAGGCAGCTACAAGAGTGAATTGAATGTAGGAAATTATTGGAAATTAAAGTTGTGCAAGTGAAAGAGCAAAATTGATATAAAATAGCACAACCAATAATAACCAATGCAATGATGAAGAGAACTACCTATTCATCCTTAAGAATAATCAAATAATCTCATGAGAAGGTGCTTTTTACAAAAAGTGACAAGTCTTGATAAGAATCAAGTCAAGTCAACTCAAACAAATGCCAAGCATTAACAAAGAGCAAATACCTTGTGATGTGATTATATTGACTTAAAAACCATGATGAACAAGCAATTCCATTCAATTCACTAAATTCAATGTGTACTTGTTAAAAATTTCACCAAATAAGAGACAAAAAGTCAATTTCTAAATCAACTTGGTGCTAGTAACTCAAGACAATGATCAAGTACATGATTGAAATTTCAATCCAAAATAGCATTATAATCATTCAAAAGTGCACAATTAGAATGCCAAATAAGGATTTAGTCTAACACATATGGTCATGACAATATATGAATTAAATAAAAAGTTCATTCAGGCATTTAAACAAACACATTGTATACGGTACACACATTCCTCAATTCAAGCAAAAATTCAAGCATCAACAACCCATAAGTCAAAATTTGAACACTTGCAATGCAACAAACAAATAAAGCATTAAGCAAAAGTTAAGCTAAATAGCCAAAGTTAAATAAAGAAAACAAAAATTAAGCAAGCAACTAATTAAGCATAAAAAGGAAGATTAAAACAAAAAAATTGAAAAGATGAAGAATAGAAAAGAAAGGCATAGGCAACAGTGACACTTGTGTTATCCACTGCGAGGCTCACGGTGATAGAGTTTCGCCGGAGAAGAGAAGGGCAGAAAGAAGAAAAAGAAGGAAGGAAGAAGAAATAAAAGAAAGAAAGAAAAGAAGAAGAAAGAAAGAAATAGAGAAGAGAGAAAAGACATGTGCGGACGCACAAGGTCTTGTGCGGACGCACGGGAGGAAGAGAGGAGGGATATGCGCGCGCACAGGAGCGTGCGAGTGCTGCAAACAGAAGATGCATCGCAGCCTGTGTGGACGCATCGTACACGGAATCGTGATCTCACACTTTTCTCACACTTTTCTCACAACTCCGTGCAACTAACCAGCAAGTGCACTAGGTCGTCCAAGTAATAAACCTTTCGTGAGTAAGGGTCGATCCCACGGAGATTGTCGGCTTGAAGCAAGCTATGGTCATCCTTGTAAATCTTAATCAGATGGATTCAAATGGTTATGAGGTTTGAATACTTAAAAGATAAATAAAACAGAAAATAAGATAAAGTTACTTATGTAATTCATTGGTGGGAATTTCAAATAAGCGTATGGAGATGCTTTGTTGCTTCTGAACCTCTGCTTTCCTATTGCCTTCTTCCAACCATGTGTTACCTCCTTGCATGGCAAGCTGTAAGATCCTCTCAGTGAAAATGGTCCTCTACGGTTTCTGCACGGCTAATCAACTGTCGGATTTCTCGTATCGGATGAAAAATACCAGGTACAGCTACCGCATGGCTAATCATCTGTCGGTTCCCACTAGCGTTGGAATAGAATCCATTGATCCTTTTGCACACTGTCACTTGCGGCCAACATTCGCAGGTTTGAAGCTCGTCACAGTCATCCCATCCCGGATCCTACTCGGAATACCACAGACAAGGTTTAGACTTTCCGGATCCCAAGAATGCTGCCAATGATTCTAGCCTATACCATGAAGATACTAATCTCACAGACTCGGCCCGTGTATTAGATATCCAAGAGAATATACTCTGGTTGTCGTCCAATGACTACGTTGAACATCATGTAGACCGCTTTGTGGTTGTCAGGCACGCGGATCTTGGCTAAGCGAGTAACGAAGATTGGGTGATTGTCACGGGTCACACTTTCATTCTGACTTAACTGATTTAAGTACGAGATTATATCTTGGAGAAGAAGTAGGCGTGAATTGAATAGAAAACAGTAGTAATTGCATTAATTCATGAAGAACAGCAGAGCTCCACACCTTAATCTATGGGGTGTAAAAACTCTACCGTTGAAAATACATAAGTGAAAAAGGTCTAGGCATGGCCGTGAGGCCAGCCTCCAAACGTGTACAATACTATGATGAACTCTTTATGATTCCAAAAGATATAAAATAAGTCTCTAAAAGTAGTTTTTATACTAAACTAGTAGCCTAGGTTTACAGAAAATGAGTAACTAAGTGCAGATGGTGCAGAAATCCACTTTCGGGGCCCACTTGGTGTGTACTTGGGCTGAGCATTGAGGCTTTTTCATGAATAGGCTGTTCCTAGAGTTAAACGCCAGTGTTGGTGCCAGTTTGGGCATTTAACTCCAATTCTGGTGCCAGTTTGGACGTTTTACGCCAAGATATTTTAGGCTTTCTTTGGATGCCAGTTTGGGCCATCAAATCTCGGGTAAAGTATGAACTATTATATATTTCTAGAAAGCCTCGGATGTCTACTTTTCAACGCAATTGAGAACGCGCCAATTGGGCTTCTGTAGCTCCAGAAAATCTACTTCGAGTGTAGGAGGGTCAGAATCCAACAACATCTGTAGTCCTTTTTCAGCCTCTGAATCAGTTTTTTGCTCAAGTCCCTCAATTTTAGCCAGAAAATACCTAAAATCACAGAAAAATACACAAACTCATAGTAAAGTCCAGAAATGTGATTTTTAAATAAAAACTAATAAAAATATAATAAAAAGTAGCAAAATCATACTAAAAACTATGTAAAAACAATACCAAAAAGGGTATAAATTATCCGCTCATCACAACACCAAACTTAAATTGTTGCTTGTCCCCAAGCAACTGAAAACAAATAGGATAAAAAGAAGAGAATATACAATGAACTCCAAACTTATCAATGAAGATTAGCTTCAATTAGATGAGCGGGACTTGTAGCCTTTTTGCTTTTGAACAGTTTTGGCATCTCACTTCATCCTTTGAAGTTCAGAATGATTGGCATCTATAGAAACTCAGAATTCAAATAGTGTTATTGATTCTCCTAGTTCAGTATGTTGATTCTTGAACACAGCTACTTTATGAGTCTTGGTCGTGACCCTAAGCACTTTGTTTTCTAGTATTACCACCGGATACATAAATGCCACAGACACATAACTGGGTGAACCTTTTTAGATTATGACTCAGCTTTGCTAAAGTCCCCAGTTAGAGGTGTCCAGAGCTCTTAAGCACACTCTTTTTGCTTTGGACCACGACTTTAACTGCTCAGTCTCAAGCTTTTCACCTGACACCTTCACGCCACAAGCACATGGTTAGGGACTGCTTGGTTTAGCCGCTTAGGCCAGGATTTTATTCCTTGGGGCCCTGTTATCCACTGATGCTCAAATCTTTGGATCCTTTTTCTACTCTTGTCTTTTGGTTTAAAGGGTTACTGGCTTTTTCTGCTTGCTTTTTCTTTTTTTTTCTTTCTTTTTTTTTGCCACTTTTTTTTCTTTCTTTTCTCTTTTTTTTTTCTGCAAGCTTTGTATTCACTGCTTTTTCTTACTTCAAGAATCAATTTTATGATTTTTCAGATTATCAATAATATTTCTCCTTTTTCATTATTCTTTCAAGAGCCAATAGTTTTAACATTCATAAACAACAAATTCAAAAATATGCACTGTTCAAGCATTCATTCAGAAAACAAAAAGTATTGCCACCACATCAAAATAATTAAACTAATTTCAAGATAGAATTTGAAATCATGTACTTCTTGTTCTTTTTCAATTAAAACATTTTTCATTTAAGAAAGGTGAAGGATTCATAGTACATTCATAGCTTTAAGACATAGACACTAGACACTAATGATCATGTAATAAAGACACAAACATAGACAAAACATAAAGCATAATTTTCAAAAAAACAAAAGAATAAGACAAGGAAATTAAAGAACGGGTCCACCTTAGTGATGGCGGCTAGTTCTTCCTCTTGAAGATCTTATGGAGTGCTTGAGCTCCTCAATGTCTCTTCCTTGCCTTTGTTGCTCCTTCCTCATGGTTCTTTGGTCCTCTCTAATTTCATGGAGGAGGATGGAATGCTCTTGGTGCTCCATCCTTAGTTGTCCCATGTTAGAAATTAATTCTCCCAAGGAGGTGTTGATTTGCTCCCAATAGTTTTGTGGAGGAAAGTGCATCCCTTGAGGCATTTCAAGGATTTCATGATGAAGGAATTCCTCATGCTCTTGTTGAGGTCCACGAGTGGGCTCTCTTATTTGCTCCATCTTCTTTTTAGTGATGGGCTTGTCTCCTTCAATAAGGATATCTTCCTCTATGGTAATTCTAGCTGAATTGCATAGGGTACAAATGAGATGAGGGAAGGCTAACCTTGCCAAAGTAGAGGGCTTGTCTGCCACCTTGTAGAGTTCTAGGGATATGATCTCATGAACTTCTACTTCCTCTCCATTCATGATGCTATGGATCATGATAGCCCGGTCTATTGTAACTTCAGACCGGTTGCTAGTAGGAATGATAGAGCGTTGGATGAACTCCAACCATCCCCTAGCCACGGGCTTGAGGTCAAGCCTTCTTAGTTGAACTGGCTTGCCTCTTGAGTTTCTCTTCCATTGAGCTCCTTCCACACAAATGTCCATAAGGACTTGGTCCAACCTTTGATCAAAGTTGACCCTTCTAGTGAAAGAATGAGGATCTCCTCTCATCATTGGCAAGTTGAATGCCAACCTCACATTTTCTGGACTGAAATCCAAGTAATTCCCACGAACCATTGTGAGCCAATTCTTTGGGTTTGGGTTCATACTTTGATCGTGGTTCTTAGTGATCTATGCATTGGCATAGAACTCTTGAACCATTAAGATTCCGACTTATTGGATTGGGTTGGTAAGATTTTTCCAATCTCTTCTTTGAATCTCATGTCGGATCTCCGGATATTCACTCTTTTTGAGCTTGAAGGGGACCTCAGGGATCACCTTCTTCTTGGCTATAACTTCATAGAAGTGGTCTTGATGGTCCTTTGAGATGAATCTCTCCATCTCCCATGACTCGGAGGTGGAAGCAAGTGCCTACCCTTTCCTCTTTCTAGAGGTTTCTCCGGCCTTAGGTGTCATTGACGGTTATGGAAAAACAAAAAGCTTTAGCTTTTCCCACATCAAACTTAGAATGTTTGCTCGTCCTCGAGCAAAAGAGGAAAGAAATGAGTAGAAGAAGAAGAAATAGAGGAGATGGAGGTGAAGAGTGGGTTTGGCCAAGGGGGGAAGAATTGTTTGTGATGTGTGAAAGTGAAGGTAGTGAGGAGGGGTATTTATAGGGTAAGGGAGAGAGGGAATTCGGTCATGTGGGGGTGGGTTTGGGAGGGAAACAGTTTGAATTTGAATGGTGAGGTAGGTGGGGTTTTATTATGGATGGATGTGAGTGGTGAAGAGATTATAGAGAAGACGGTAAGATTTGATAGGTGAAGGGTATTTGGGGAAGAGTGTTATGGAAATGTGTGAAGAGGAGAGAAGAAGATGTGGGGTAGGTGGAGATCTTGTGGGGTCCACAGATCCTGAGGTGTCAAGGAATTCTGCTCCCTGCACCATTCTGGTGTTCAAACGCCTATTTTGTGCCAATCCTGGCATTTAACACCAGCTCTGCTACCTTTCCTGGTGTTAAACGCCAGCCTACTGCTCATTTTGGGCGTTAAACGCCAGCCAGATGCCCATTTCTGGCGTTTAACACCAGCCAGATGCCAGGCAGCCCTTTCTGGCGTTAAACGCCCAGAGTGCTGCCGATTCTGGCGTTTAACGCCTAGAATGCTGCGAGACTAGGCGTTAAACGCCCATTCTGCTATCCTTACTGGCGTTTAAACGTCAGTAAGCCTGTCCTCCAGGGTGTGCTATTTTTTATGCTATTTTTCATTCTGTTTTTTTATTTTTTATTTGTTTTTGTGACTTCACATGATCATCAACCTAAAGAAAACATAAAATAACAATGAAAAATAAATAAATATAATTAAATAACATTGGGTTGCCTCCTAACAAGTGCTTCTTTAATGTCAATAGCTTGACAGTGAGCTCTTGGAGAGCTTCACAGAGACTCAGAGCTTGATGTTGGCCTCCTAACACCAAACTTAGAAGTTGAGTGTGGGGGCTCTGTTTGACTCTGTATTGACAGAAGCTTCTCATGCTTCCTCTCCATGGTTACATAAGAAGATCCTTGAGCCTTAAATACAAGGTAGACCTCATTCAATTGAAGGACTAACTCTCCTCTGTCCACATCAATCACAGCTTATGCTGTGGCTAGGAAGGCTCTTCCAAGGATAATGGATTCATCTTCATCCTTCCCAGTATCTAGGATTATGAAGTCAGTAGGGATGTAAAAGCCTTCAACCTTCACTAAGACATCCTCTACAAGTCCATAAGCCTGTTTCCTTGAATTGTCTGCTATCTCTAGTGAGATTCTTGCAGCTTGTACCTCAAAGATCCCTAGTTTCTCCATTACAGAGAGTGGCATGAGGTTTATACTTGAACTAAGGTCACATAGAGCCTTTGGTGCACGAAATTGGAAATCACAGTTCTTCACAAATTCGCACAACTAACCAGCAAGTGCACTGGGTCGTCCAAGTAATACCTTACGTGAGTAAGGGTCGATCCCACGGAGATTGTTGGCTTGAAGCAATCTATGGTTATCTTGTAACTCTTAGTCAGGAAAACAATAAAATAATTCACTTATCAAATTTGATTGCAAGGAATAAAAGGGCAGAACACAAATTATACTTGTATGCAATGATGGAGAATATGTTGGAGTTTTGGAGATGCTTTGTCTTCTGAAATTCTGCTTTCCTCTGTTTCTGATTTACGCACGCATGTCCTCCTATGACAAGCTATGTGTTGGTGGATCACCGTTGTCAATGGCTACCATCCATCCTTCCAGTGAAAAGGGTCCAGCTGCGCTGTCACCGCACAGCTAATCATCTGCAGGTTCTCAATCGTACCGGAATAGGATTTACTATCCTTTTGCGTCTGTCACTACGCCCAGCACTCGCGAGTTTGAAGCTCGTCACAGTCATTCAATCCCTGAATCCTACTCAGAATACCACAGACAAGGTTTAGACTTTCCGGATTCTCTTGAATGCTGCCATCAATCTAGCTTATACCACGAAGATTCCGATTAAGAGATCTAAGAGATATTCATTCATTCTACAGTGGAACGTAAGTGGTTGTCAGGCACGCGTTCATGGAGGAATGATGATGATTGTCACATTCATCACATTCATATTGAAGTGCGAATGGATATCTTAGATAGGAACACGCATGTTTGAATGGAAAACAGAAATACTTGCATTAGTTCATCGAGACAGCAGAGCTCCTCACCCCCAACAATGGAGTTTAGAGACTCATGCCATCAAAAGGTACAAAGTTTAGATCTAAAATGTCATGAGATACAAAATAAATCTCTAAAAGTTGTTTAAATACTAAACTAGTAACCTAGGTTTACAGAAAATGAGTAAACTATGATAGATGGTGCATAAATCCACTTCTGGGGCCCACTTGGTGTGTGCTGGGGCTGAGACTTAAGCTTCTCACGTGCATGGGCTGTTTTGGGCATTCAACGCCAGGTTGTAACCTGTTTCTGCCGTTGAACTCCAACTTGTAACTTGTTTCTGGCGCTGGATGCCAGACTGCAACATGGAACTGGCGTTGAACGCCAGTTTACATCATCTATCCTTGAGCAAAGTATAGACTATTATATATTGCTGGAAAGCCCTGGATGTCTACTTTCTAACGCAATTGGAAGCGCGCCATTTGGACTCCTGTAGCTCCAGAAATTTCATTCCGAGTGCAGAGAGGTTAGAATCCAACAGCATCAGCAGTCCTTTTTCAGCCGAATCAGATTTTTGCTCAGCTCCCTCAATTTCAGCCAGAAAATACCTGAAATTACAGAAAAACACACAAACTCATAGTAAAGTCCAGAAATATGAATTTTGCCTAGAAACTAATGAGAATAAACTAAAAACTAACTAAAACATACTAAAACTATATGAAATTAACCCCAAAAAGTGTATAAAATATCCGCTCATCACAACACCAAACTTAAACTGTTGCTTGTCCCCAAGCAACTAGATAAATAAAATAGACTACTAATAAGTCAAGAAGCAATAATATCTCAGAGTTTTTGAGTGAAGCTCAGATTCTAATTAGATGAGCGGGACTAGTAGCTTTTTGCTTCCGAATAGTTTTGGCATCTCACTTTATCCATTGAAGCTCAGAGTGATTGGCATCTATAGGAACTTAGAATGCAGATAGCGTTATTGATTCTCCTATTTCAGTATGATGATTCTTGAACACAGCTACTTTATGAGTCTTGGCCGTGGCCCTAAGCACTTTGTTTTCCAGTATTACCACCGGATACATAAATGCCACAGACACATAATTGGGTGAACCTTTTCAGATTGTGACTCAGCTTTGCTAAAGTCCCCAATTAGAGGTGTCCAGAGTTCTTAAGCACACTCTTCTTTTTGCTTTGGACCTTGACTTTAACCGCTCAGTCTCAAGTTTTCACTTGACACCTTCACGCCACAAGCACATGGTTAGGGACAGCTTGGTTTAGCCGCTTAGGCCATGATTTTATTCCTTTAGGCCCTCCTATCCACTGATACTCAAAGCCTTGGATCCTTTTTACCCTTGCCTTTTGGTTTTAAGGGCTATTGGCTTTTTGCTCTTGCCTTTTGGTTTTAAGAGCTTTGGCTTTTTCTGCTTGCTTTTTCTTTTTCTTTCTATTTTTTTTTCTGCAAGCTTTTGTATTCACTGCTTTTTCTTGCTTCAAGAATCATTTTTATGATTTTTCAGATTATCAATAACATGTCTCATTTTCATCATTCTTTCAAGAGCCAACATATTTAACAGTCTTAAACATCAAATTCAAAAGACATATGCACTGTTCAAGCATTCATTCAGGAGACAGAAAGCATTGCCACCACATGTAAATAATTTGAATTTTTCTTGTAAAAAAAATCAAAATTTATTGCCTCTTATTCTAAAGAAATTCTTCTATTTTATTCATGTTTAATGATGATGATAAAATTAAATTATAGCTTAATTGGAGATAAAATCAAAAATATAGATACTAATTACTACTATATGACTCCTAAGGTAAAACTAAAATAAAAACAGTTATCACAGAGTTAAGGCTAAGATTGGAATTTAACAACCTGTGTTCTGGGAAGTGGATGTTCCTCTAATCTGCGGGGTGCTTGGTCCTTCAAGAGATAATTTCTGGCGCTTCAATTCCCTTAAATCACGCCCTTGCTCCTCCTGTTCTTTAAGCAAATAGCAAAGAATGCTACTTTGTTCCTTCTGTTCTTTCTTTATTTGTTCCATAGCTTCTTGCATCTTGGTAATAGATGTTTCAAGATACTCCCAGTATTCAGATTGAGGGATTTCTGGGAGAATTTCCTGTGTTCTCTTCTTGATGGGGTCATCCTGTGCTTGTTGTTTTTCCATTGATGCTTTGGTGATTGGCCGCTCAACTGAGATATACTCAGTTATTTCCATCCTTACTCCAGCGTCCTTGCAAAGCATAGAAATCAAGCTTGGATAAGCCAACCTAGCATCTTTGGAATTTTTGTTTGCAATTTTGTAAAATTCAGTTGAAATCAGTTGATGAACTTCCACTTCTTTTCCTATCATGACGCAATGGATCATCACTGCTCTTCTGATAGTGACTTCAGAACGGTTGCTAGTGGGCAGTAGAGAATGCCCAATGAAGTCCAACCATCCTCTGGCGACTGGTTTGAGATCTTCTCTTTTGAGTTGATTTGGGACACCCTTCGTGCTGGTGGACCACCTGGCTCCAGGGATACATATATCCTCTAGAATCTTATCCAGGCCCTTGTCTGTTCTCATCATTCTCCTATTGAAGGAGTCTGGATCATCTTTCAGCTGAGGTAGCTTTAAGATCTCCCTGATCTTGTCAGGGTGGGTATGAACAATCTTTCCTCTGACCAAGGTCCGATAGTCATAGAGAGCAGATCCAGATAGTCTTTGCTTGTCTGTTTGCCACATATTAGCATAGAACTCCTGGACCATATTCCTTCCCACTTTCGTTTTAGGATTAGCTAGGATCTCCTAGTTCCTGATTCGAATTTGCTCCTGGATCTCCGGATATTTGTCTTCTTTCAGATCGAATCTAACTTCCGGGATCACTGATCTTAGACCCATTATTTTGTAATAATGGTCTGAGTGTTCTTTAGTTAAGAACTTCCCTTGATTCCAAAGTGGTTTTGGAACACTCTTTTTCTTGCCTCTTGGAGTGGGTTGTTTTCCTTTAGGAGCCATGATCTTAGTGAGTATGGTTTAGTGATCACGGATAAACACACCAAACTTAGAGGTTTGCTTGTCCTCAAGCAAAAGAAAAGAAAGGAGAGGGATAGAAGGAGAGCTAGTGTAGGATGGTGGATGAGAGGAAGGAGGCCGAATGGGTTTTTAAAAGAGAGGGGGGGGATTTTCGAAAATAGGGAGAAAGATAAGATAGAAGATATGACTTAAAAAAAAATAAGTATGATAAGAAAAGATATAATTTAAAATTGAAAAGATATGAAAGATATTTGAAAAAGATAAAATTGGATTTTTGAAAAAGATAATATGGAGATTTGAAAAAGATATTGATTAGTTGAAAAGATTTTTGAATGAAAAGAGATAGATTTGTTTTGAAAATTTTGAAAAAGAGTTGAATTGGATTGAAAAAAAAGGATTTGTGCTTATAGATTAAGATACATTTAATATTTTTAAAGAAGGGTTTTTAGAAATTAGGGATTTTAGAAATCAGGGTTTGTAACATGTTTATGCAAGAAATCATGAATTGAAACATGAAAATTAAGATTAAAATGAAAAATATGAAGAAAAAATGAATTTACCTCCTCCCCACCATCCTGGCGTTCGAACGTCCAAACGCTGCATGTTTTGGGCGTTCAACGCCCAACTGCTGCTTCTCCTGGGCGTTCAACGCCCAGCTGTTGCTTCTTTCTGGCGTTGAACGCCAGGAACTCCTTTGTCACTGGGCGTTTTTCTGAACGCCCAGGACGCTGTAAATCTGGCGTTAAACGCCCAGAAGGAGCTTCTTTCTGGCGTTCAACGCCCAGAAGATGCTTCTTTCTGGCGTTTAATGCCCAGATGGCTATCCTTACTGGCGTTCAACTCCCAGTGGATGCTTCTTTTGGGCGTTGAATGCCCAAAACAGACTTTTACTGGCGTTTTCTTGCCAGTGAGCTCTTTTTCTCTGTTTTGTGTGCAGAATCCTTCTGTAACCCTGTAAACTTATACAATTGACTCTTTACCTTAGTATCAATGAACTTTATATAAACAAATAAAATCAAGAATAGGGCAAAATGCTTAGAGAAAGTGATGCCCCATGGCTGGGTTGCCTCCCAGTAAGCGCTTCTTTATTATCTTTAGCTGGACCTTGCTGAGCTTTTAATTTAGCTTCAGTCTTGAGCACTCTTGCTCAATATTACCTTCAAGATAGTGCTTGATTCTCTGTCCATTAATAATGAACTTCTTATCAGAATCAATATCTTGAAGTTCCACATAACCATATGGTGATACACTTGTAATCACATATGGTCCCTCTACCGGGATTTCAGTTTCCCGGGGAATAGCCTGAGTCTAGAGTTAAACAATAGAACCTTCTGTCCTGGTTCAAAGATTCTAGATGACAGCTTTCTGTCATGCCACTTTTTTTATTTCTCTTTATAAAGCTTGGCATTTTCGAAAGCAGTGAATCTGAATTCCTCTAGCTCATTTAGCTGAAGCAATCTTTTTTCTCCAGCTAATTTGGCATCAAAGTTCAGGAATCTGGTTGCCCAGTAGGCTTTATGTTCCAGTTCCACGGGCAGGTGACATGCCTTACCATATACAAGTTGGTATGGAGAGGTCCCTATAGGAGTCTTGAATGCTGTTCTGTATGCCCACAGAGCATCATCCAAGCTTCTTTCCCAATCCTTTCTATGGGTATTTATAGTCCGTTCTAGGATTCTTTTTAGCTCTCTGTTAGAGACTTCAGCTTGCCCATTAGTTTGTGGATGATATGGAGTTGCTACCTTGTGGCGAATCCCATACCGGACCATGGTAGAGTAAAGCTGTTTGTTGCTGAGTGCCCCCATCACTGATTAGTACTCTAGGGACACCAAACCTACTGAAGATATATTTCTGGAGGAACTTCAGCACTGTTTTAGTATCATTGGTGGGTGTGGCAACGGCCTCTACCCATTTTGATACGTAGTCAACTGCCACCAGAATATAAGTGTTTGAGTATGATGGTGGGAAAGGTCCCATGAAGTCAATTCCCCATACGTCAAACAACTCAATCTCCAAGATTCCTTGTTGAGGCATGGCATAACCATGAGGCATGGCGTAACCATGAGGCAGATTACCAGCTCTTTGGCAACTGTCACAGTTACGTACAAACTCTCGAGAATCTCTATAGAGTGTGGGCCAATAGAAGCCACATTGGAGGACCTTGGTGGCTGTTCGCTCACCTCCGAAATGGCCTCCATATTGTGATCCATGGCAATGCCATAGGATCCTCTGTGCTTCTTCTCTAGGCACACACCTACGGATTATTCCTTCTGCACATCTCTTGAAGAGATAGGGTTCATCCCACAAGTAGTACTTTGCATCAATGATTAATTTTTTCTTTTGTTGCCTATTGTACTCTTTGGGTATGAACCTTGCTGCTTTATAGTTTGCAATGTCTGCGAACCATGGTGTTTCCTGAATGGCAAATAATTGCTCATCTGGAAAAGTCTCAGAGATCTCAAGAGAGGGTTGAGATGTCCCTTCTACTGGCTCTATCCAGGACAGATGATCAGCCACTTGGTTCTCTGTCCCTTTTCTGTCTCTTATTTCTATATCAAACTCTTGCAGAAGCAACACCCATCTGATGAGCCTGGGTTTTGAATCCTGCTTTGTGAGTAGATATTTAAGAGCAGCATGGTCAGTATACACAATCACTTTTTCTGTGGTTGTGTAATTTTTCTGGGCGTCATTTAAAACGCGGCTAGCATAATAAATGACATGTAGAAGCTTGTCATGCCTCTGTCCCAATACTGCACCAATGGCGTGATCACTAGCATCACACATTAGCTCAAATGGTAATGTCCAGTCTGGTGCAGAAATAACTGGTGCTGTGACCAGCTTGGCTTTCAGTGTTTCAAACGCCTGCAGACACTCTGTGTCAAACACAAATGGCGTGTCAGCAGCTAGCAGATTGCTCAGAGGTTTTGTGATTTTTGAAAAATCCTTTATAAACCTCCTGTAGAATCCTGCATGCCCCAGAAAGCTTCTGATTGCATTAACATTGGCAAGTGGTGGTAATTTTTAATTACCTCTATTTTTGCTTGATCCACCTCTATTCCCTTGTTTGAAATTTTATGCCCAAGGACAATCCCTTCAGTCACCATAAAGTGACATTTTTCCCAGTTTAAAACCAGGTTGGTCTCTTGGCATCTTTTCAGAACTAGTTTCAGGTGATCAAGACAGGAGCTGAATAAGTCTCCATATACTGAGAAGTCATCCATGAAGACTTCCAGAAATTTTTTCACCATATCAGAGAAAATAGAGAGCATGCATCTCTGGAAGGTTGCAGGCGCATTACACAGCCCAAACGGCATCCTTCTATAAGCAAACACTCCAGATGGACATGTGAATGCTGTTTTCTCTTGATCCTGGGATCTACTGCAATCTGGTTATAGCCTGAGTAGCCATCCAAAAAGCAGTAATAATCATGACCTGCCAGTCTTTCTAGCATCTGGTCTATGAATGGTAAAGGAAAATGATCCTTTCTGGTGGCTGTATTGAGCCTTCTCTAGTCAATACACATGCGCCACCCTGTAACTGTTCTTGTAGGAACCAGTTCATTCTTTTCATTATGAACCACTGTCATGCCTCCCTTTTTGGGGACAACTTGAACAGGGCTCACCCAGGGGATATCAGAAATAGGATAAATAATCCCAGCCTCCAGTAATTTGGTGACCTCTTTCTGCACCACTTCCTTCATGGCTGGATTTAGCCGCCTCTGTGGTTGAACCACTGGTTTAGCATTATCCTCCAATAAGATTTTGTGCATGCATCTAGCTGGGCTTATGCCCTTAAGGTCACCTATGGACCACCCAAGAGCTATCTTGTGTGTCCTTAGCACTTGAATCAGTGCTTCCTCTTCCTGTGGATTTAAAGCAGAGCTTATGATCACTGGAAAAGTGTCACCTTCTCCTAGAAATACATATTTCAGGGATGGTGGTAATGGTTTGAGCTCGGGTTTAGGACGTTTTTCCTTTGGAAGAGGAAATTTCAGAGGCTCTTTCATTTCCTCTGAATCCTCCAAATCAGGCTAAACATCTTTAAAGATGTCTTCCAACTCTGATTCGAGACTCTCAGCCATGTTGATCTCTTCTACCAAAGAGTCAATAAGATCAACTTTCATGCAGTCTTTTGATGTGTCTGGATGCTGCATGGCTTTGACAGCATTCAACTTAAACTCATCCTCATTGACTCTCAGGGTTATTTCCCCCTGTTGGATATCAATGAGAGCTCGTCCAGTTGTTAGGAAGGGTCTTCCTAGAATGAGAGTAGCACTCTTGTGCTCCTCCATTTCCAGCACTACAAAGTCAGTGGGAAAGGAGAATGGCCCAACTCTGACAATCATGTCTTCAATCACGCCTGATGGGTATTTAATGGAGCCATCAGCAAGTTGGAGACATATCCGGGTTGGTTTAACTTCTTCAGTTAAACCAAGCTTTCTGATAGTGGATGCAGGTATTAGGTTGATGCTTGCCCCAAGATCACATAAAGCTGTCTTGGTGCAATTACCTTCTAATGTGCATGGTATCAGAAAACTCCCAGGGTCTTTAAGCTTTTCAGGAAAGCTTTTCAGAATGACTGCACTGCATTTTTCAGTGAGGAGAACTCTTTCAGTTTCTCTCCAATCCTTCTTATGACTCAAGATCTCTTTCATGAACTTGGCATAAGAAGGTATTTGCTCAAGTGCCTCTGCAAATGGAATCTTTATTTCAAGAGTCCTGAGATAATCTGCAAAGCGAGCAAATTGCTTATCCTGCTCCTCTTAGCGGAGTTTTTTGAGGATAAGGTATCTTGGCTTTATATTCCTCAACCTTAGTTGCTGCAGGTTTATTTCCTACAGAAGTGGTTGAAGAAGCCTTTTTAGATGAGTTGTCTTCAGCACTTGTGTGTGTCTGATCCCTCACTGGCAATTGAGTGCCAGAGTTAGAAGCTGGAGTGACGTTAGACGCCAGCTCCTCATCTGTTCCTGGCGTCTGAACGCCAGAACTGTGCTTCTTTTGGGCATTCAACGCCAGATCCTTGCTTGTTTCTGGCGTTGAATGCCAGTCCTGAGCATGGTCTGGGCGTTCAGCGCCAGCCTTCCACCCAATTTCTGGCATTTTAGCGCCAGAATTATTTTTCCCTGGGCTCTTACTGTCCTTAGGTGGATTTTAGGTGGTTTGCTCATTTCTTGGCTTCTTGCTGCCTTGAGGTGGGGTATTTAATGTCTTCCCACTTCTTAATTTAACAGCTTCGCATTCTTCTGTTATTTGTTTTGACAGCTGCTGCTTTGTTTGCTTCAATTGTTCTTCCATATTTATATTAGCCATCCTTGTCTCTTGTAGTCTATCCTTGAATTCAGCTAACTGCTTTGTTAGAAAGTCCAATTGCTGATTGAATTCAGCAGCTTTACAGGACTGAGTTCAGCAGTTACTATTTTAACCTCTTCTTTCATGGAAGGGTCACTGCTTAGGTATAGATGCTGATTTTTAGCAACTGTATCAATGAGCTCTTGAGCTTCTTCAATTGTCTTTCTCATGTGGATAGATCCACCAGCTGAGTAATCTAGAGACATCTGAGCTCTTTCTGCAAGCCCATAGTAGAAGATGTCTAACTGAACCCACTCTGAAAACATTTCAGAGGGGCATTTTCGTAGCATCTCTCTGTATCTCTCCCAGGCATCATAAAGAGATTCATTATCTCCTTGTTTAAAGCCTTGGATGTCCAGCCTTAGCTGTGTCATCCATTTTGGAGGAAAGTATTGATTCAGGAATTTTTCTGTCAACTGTTTTCATGTCCTTATGCTGGCCTTATGTTGGTTATTTAACCACCTTTTAGCTTGGTCTTTTACAGCAAATGAAAACAGTAATAATCTGTAGACATCCTGATCTACTTCCTTATCATGTACTGTGTCAGCAATCTCTAAAAACTATGCCAGAAACTCTATAGGTTCTTCCTGTGGAAGACCGGAATACTGGCAACTTTGCTGCACCATGATAATGAGCTGAGGATTCAACTCAAAGCTACTGACTCCAATGGAGGGTATGCAGATACTGCTCCCATATGAAGCAGTAGAGGGGATAGCATATGACCCCAGAGTCCTCCTGGACTGTTCATTTCCGCTTAGGTCCATGATGGAGAAAGGGAGATGATGTAAAATAGAAGAAAAATATTTTTATTTATTTAATTATTTATTTATTTCGAAAATAAAATAAATTAAAATAAATAAAAATGGGTGAAGATTTTTGAAAAAATGAGGAGAGAGAGAGTGGTTAGGAAATTTTGAAAAGGATATGATGATTTTTGAAAAAAGTTTTAAATTTTGAAATAAAAATCTGAATTTTAAAGGTAAATTTCGAAAATTTGCTTTAAAATAGAGAGAGAAGATATTTTTGAATTTAAAGAGGAGAGAGAAAAACAATAAGATAGCACAAGATTTAAAATATTTTAGATCTAATGCTCCTTGTTTTCGAAAATTTTGGAGGGAAAACACCAAGGAACACCAAACTTAAAAATTTTAAGATCAAGACACAAGGAAAACTCAAGAACACTTTGAAGACTCACAAGAGCACAAGAACATGAAGAAAGAACACCAAACTTAAAATTTTCGAAAAACAAAGAAAAATCAACAAGAAAACACCAAACTTCAAGTTTGGCACAAGATTTATTCAAAGAAAAATTATTTTTGAAAAAGATTTTAAGAAATAGGATATCCAATTACTAAGAACATAAGCACCACGCTCTAGCTAATTGAGCTATAAATTTAAAGTGTTTTAACAAGGTATAAATAATAAAAGACTCTAAACCAAAAAGAAAAATTTTTCCTAATCTAAGCAACAAAATAAACCGTCAGTTGTCCAAACTCAAACAATCCCCGGCAACGGCGCCAAAAACTTGGTGCACGAAATTGAAAATCACAGTTCTTCACAAATTCGCACAACTAACCAGCAAGTGCACTGGGTCGTCCAAGTAATACCTTACGTGAGTAAGGGTCGATCCCACGGAGATTGTTGGCTTGAAGCAATCTATGGTTATCTTGTAACTCTTAGTCAGGAAAACAATAAAATAATTCACTTATCAAATTTGATTGCAAGGAATAAAAAGGCAGAACACAAATTATACTTGTATGCAATGATGGAGAATATGTTGGAGTTTTGGAGATGCTTTATCTTCTGAAATTCTGCTTTCCTCTGTTTCTGATTTACGCACGCATGTCCTCCTATGGAAAGCTATGTGTTGGTGGATCACCGTTGTCAATGGCTACCATCCATCCTTCCAGTGAAAAGGGTCCAGGTGCGCTGTCACAGCACGGCTAATCATCTGCAGGTTCTCAATCGTACCGGAATAGGATTTACTATCCTTTTGCGTCTGCCACTACGCCCAGCACTCGCGAGTTTGAAGCTCGTCACAGTCATTCAATCCCTAAATCCTACTCGTAATACCACAGACAAGGTTTAGACTTTCCGGATTCTCTTAAATGCTGCCATCAATCTAGCTTATACCACGAAGATTCCGATTAAGAGATCTAAGAGATATTCATTCATTCTACAGTGGAACGTAAATGGTTGTCAGGCACGCGTTCGTGGAGGAATGATGATGATTGTCACGTTCATCACATTCATATTGAAGTGCGAATGGATATCTTAGATAGGAACACGCATGTTTGAATGGAAAACAGAAATACTTGCATTAGTTCATCGAGACACAGCAGAGCTCCTCACCCCAAACAATGGAGTTTAGAGACTCATGCCGTCAAAAGGTACAAAGTTTAGATCTAAAATGTCATGAGATACAAAATAAATCTCTAAAAGTTGTTTAAATACTAAACTAGTAACCTAGGTTTACAGAAAATGAGTAAACTATGATAGATGGTGCAGAAATCCACTTCTGGGGCCCACTTGGTGTGTGCTGGGGCTGAGACTTAAGCTTCTCACGTGCATGGGCTGTTTTGGGCATTCAACGCCAGGTTGTAACCTGTTTCTGGCATTGAACTCCAACTTGTAACTTGTTTCTGGCGCTGGACGCCAGACTGCAACATGGAACTGGCGTTGAATGCCAGTTTACGTCGTCTATCCTTGAGCAAAGTATGGACTATTATATATTGCTGGAAAACCCTGGATGTCTACTTTCCAACGCAATTGGAAGCGTGCCATTTGAACTTTTGTAGCTCTAGAAATTTCATTCCGAGTGCAGAGAGGTTAGAATCCAACAACATCAGCAGTCCTTTTTCAGCCGAATCAGATTTTTGCTCAGCTCCCTCAATTTCAGCCAAAAAATACCTGAAATTACAGAAAAACACACAAACTCATAGTAAAGTCCAGAAATATGAATTTTGCCTAGAAACTAATGAGAATAAACTAAAAACTAACTAAAACATACTAAAAACTATATGAAATTAACCCCAAAAAGTGTATAAAATATCCGCTCATCAGCCTTCTTAAAGGTCATGGTGCCTATGATGCAAGGTATTAAGAACTTTCCGGGATCCGGTTTCTTCTGACGTAATTTCTATTGAACCAATGTATTTAGTTCATTGATGAGCAATGGAGGTTCATCCTCCCATGTCTCATTACCAAATAACTTGGCATTCAGCTTCATGATTGCTCCTAGATACTGAGCAACTTGCTCTTCAATAATATCTTCATCCTCTTCAGAGGAAGAATACTCATCAGAGCTCATAAATGGCAACAGTAAGTTCAGTGGAATCTCTATGTTCTTTGTATGAGCCTCAGATTCCTTTGGTTCCTCATTAGGGAACTCCCTAGTGGTCAGTGGATGTGCATTGAGGCCTTCCTCATTGGAAATCACCGCCTTTTAACTCTCTCCAGGTTCGGCCATGTTGGACGTGTTTCTGGCCTTGCACTCTCTTTTTGGATTCTCTTCTGTATTGCTTGGGAGAGTACTAGGAGGAGTTTCAGAAACTCTTTTACTCAATTGAACCACTTGTGCCTCTAAATTTCTAATGGAGGACCTTGTTTCAGTCATAAAACTGAGAGTGGTCTTAGATAGATCAGAGGCTATGGTTGCTAAGTCAGAGTGGCTCTACTTAGAATTCTCTGTCTATTGCTCAGAAGATGATGGAAAAGGTTTGCTATTGCCAAACCTATTTCTCCCACCATTATTATTATTGAAGCCTTGGTTAAGCTTCTGCTTATCCTTCCATGAGAAATTAGGATGATTACTCCATGAAGGATTATAGGTGTTTCCATAGGATTCTCCCATGTGATTCACCTCTTCCATTGCAGGATTCTCAGGGTCATAAGCTTCTCTTTCAGAGGAGGCTTCTTTAGCACTGCCGGATGCAGCTTGCATTCCAGTCAGACTCTGAGAAATCATATTGACTTGCTGAGTCAATATTTTATTCTGAGCCAATATTGCATTCAAAGTATCAATCTCAAGAACTCCTTTCTTCTGAGTTGTCCCATTATTCACAGGATTTCTTTTAGAAGTATACATGAACTGGTTATTTGCAACCATTTCAATGAGTTCCTGGGCTTCTGCAGGTGTCTTCTTCAGATGAATAGATCCACCAGTAGAGTGATCCAATGACATCTTGGACAATTCAGACAGACCATCATAGAATATACATAGGATGCTCCATTCTGAAAGCATGTCAGAAGGATACCTTCTTATCAATTGCTTGTATCTTTCCCAAGCTTCATAGAGGGATTCACCTTCCTTCTATCTGAAGGTTTGGACTTCCACTCTAAGCTTACTCAACTTTTGAGGTGGAAAGAATTTGGCCAAGAAAGGATTGACCAACTTTTCCTAAGAGTTGAGGCTTTCTTTAGGTTGTGAGTCCAACCATGTCCTAGCTCTGTCTTTTACAGCAAAGGGAAAAAGCATAAGTCTGTAGACCTCAGGATTAACCCCATTGGTCTTAACAGTGTCACAGATTTACAAGAATTCAGCTAAAAATTGATGAGGATCTTCCAATGGAAGTCCATAAAACTTGTAATTCTGCTGCATTAGAGAAACTAATTGAGACTTAAGCTCAAAGTTGTTTGCTCCAATTGCAGAAATTGAGATGCTTCTTCCATAGAAGTCAGAAGTGGGTGCAGTAAAGTCACCAAGCATCTTCCTTGCATATCCACCATTGTTATTGGGTTCGGCCATCTCTTCTTCTTTTTTGAAAAATTCTGTCAGGTCCTCTCCAGAGTGTTGTGCTTTAGCTTCTCTTAGTTTCCTCTTTAGAGTCCTTTCAGGTTCAGGATCAGCTTCAACAAGAATGTTCTTATCCTTGCTCCTGCTCATATAAAAAAAAGAGAACAGAGAAGAATAGGAATCCTCTATGTCACAGTATAGAGATTCCTTTATGTGAGTAGAAGAATAGAAGAGTAGAATGAAGAAGGGAGAAGAAGAAGAATTCGAACACAGAGAGGGGGAGAGGTTCGAATTATAAATAGAAGGGAAGTGCTAGTAAATAAATAAATAAATAGAAAGAGATGAGAGAGAGAGAAGAAATTTGAATTTAAAAAGAGGGAGAAGAAAAATATTTTATTTTTATTTAATTAATTAATTAGAATTCAAAAATTAAGGGAAGAAATAAAAGTAATTTGAAAGCTAAATAAATTAATTAATTAAAAAGATTTTTGAAAAAATGGTTAGTGATTTTCAAAAATTGGAGAGAGAAAAGTAGTTAGGTGATTTTGAAAAAGATATGAAATAGTAAAACAATCAAAAAGTCAAGTAGTTAATTGAAAAAGATTTGAAAATCAATTTTGAAAAGATAAGAAGTTAGAAAAAGATTTTGAAATTAAATTTTGAAAAAGATATGATTGAAATCTATTTTGAAAAAGATTTGAAAAGGAAATTAAAAATATTTGATTTTTGAAATTAAAGTTGATTACTTGACTAACAAGAAACTAAAAGATATGATTCTAAAATTTAAATATTGATCCTTTCTTAATAGTCAAGTAACAACTTAAAAATTTTTGAATCTAAACATTAATTGTTAGCATTAATTTCAAAAATATGAAATAAAATTAAGAAAAAAATTTTGAAAATTTTCGAAAAACAGGAAAGAAAAATGAAAAAGGTTTGATTTTTGAAAAAGATTTGAAAAGATAAAAATTTTAAATTGAAATTTTGACTTGACTAACAAGAAACAAACAAATTTTGAAAACTTTTTGACTAAATCAATTTAAGATTTCGAAATTTATGAGTAAAATAAGGGAAATATATTTTTTTTTATTTTTGAATTTTTAATGAGGAAAGAGAAAAATAATGCAATGACACAAAATATAAAAATTTAAGATCAAAACTAATAATGCATGCAAGAACACTTTGAATGTCAAGATGAACACCAAGAACACTTTGAAGATCATGATGAACACCAAGAACATATTTTTGAACATTTTTAATAAAAGAAAAACATGCAAGATACCAAACTTAGAAATTTTTAATCTATAGACACTAATAATTCAAGAATCATCTGAAAAATAATAAAATACACCAAATAAGAAAAATTAAAGATCAAATAAGAAAAATTATCAAGAATAACTTGAAGATCAATGAAGAACACATGATGAATTTTCGAAAATTTAAAGAAGAATTAAAACATGCAATTGACACCAAACTTAAAATTTGACACTAGACACAAACAAGAAACAGAAAATTTTTGGTTTTTATGGTTTTATTAAATTTTTAATTTTTTTTGTATTTTTCGAAAATTATTTTGGAAAAAGAAAATAAAGAAATTCAAAATTTTTAATAAGAATTCCAAGAATCATGTAATGTTAGTCTAAAACTTCGGTCCAAAAATTTAGACATGGCTAAATAGCCAGCTAAGCTTTATGTGAAAGCTTCGGTCCAAAAGATTAGACATGGCCAAATGGCCAGCCAAACTTCAGCAGAGCATTACGTACAACAGCCAAATTGATGGGAATAAAAAAGCTCTTGCAAAGATAAGTGGAAACCTCGGTCCAAGAGATTAGACATGGCTAAACAGCCAGCCAGGCTTCACATATCATCTGAAACTCTAGAATTCATTCTTAAAAATTTTGAAGAACAAAATTATAAAATTTTTTTTTGAATTTTTCGAAAATAAAATAAAATTAAAAAGCTTAAACATGAAATAAAATTACCTAATCTAAGCAACAAGATGAACCGTTAGTTGTCCAAACTCGAACAATCCCCGACAACGGCGCCAAAAACTTGGTACACGAAATCGTGATCTCACACTTTTCTCACAATTCCGTGCAACTAACCAGCAAGTGCACTAGGTCGTCCAAGTAATAAACTATACGTGAGTAAGGGTCGATCACACGGAGATTGTCGGCTTGAAGCAAGCTATGGTCATCCTTGTAAATCTCAGTCAGGCGGATTCAAATGGTTATGAGGTTTGAATAATTAAAAGATAAATAAAACAGAAAATAAGATAAAGTTACTTATGTAATTCATTGGTGGAAATTTCAGATAAGCATATGGAGATGCTTTGTTGCTTCTGAACCTCTGCTTTCCTATTGCCTTCTTCCAACCATGCGTTACCTCCTTCCATGGCAAGCTATAAGATCCTCTCAGTGAAAATGGTCCTCTACGGTTTCTGCACGGCTAATCAACTGTCAGATTTCTCGTCTCGGATGAAAAATACCAGGTACAGCTACCGCATGGCTAATCATCTGTCGGTTCCCGCTAGCATCCGAATAGAATCCATTGATCCTTTTGCACACTGTCACTTACGCCCAACATTCGCAGGTTTGAAGCTCGTCACAGTCATCCCATCCCGGATCTTACTCGGAATACCACAGACAAGGTTTAGACTTTTCGGATCCCAGGAATGCTGCCAATGATTCTAGCCTATACCACGAAGATACTAATCTCACGGACTCGATCTGTGTATTAGATATCCAAGAGAATATACTCCGGCTGTCGTCCAATGACTACGTTAAACATCATGTAGACCGCTTTGTGGTTGTTAGGCACGCGGATCTTGGCTAAGCGAGTAACGAAGATTGGGTGATTGTCACGGGTCACACCTTCATTCTGACTTAATTGATTTAAGTACGAGAGTATATCTTGGAGAAGAAGTAGGCGTGAATTGAATAGAAAATAGTAGTAATTGCATTAATTCATGAAGAACAGCAGAGCTCCACACTTTAATATATGGGGTGTAAAAACTCTACCGTTGAAAATACATAAGTGAAAAAGGTCTAGGCATGGCCGTGAGGCCAGCCTCCAAACATGTACAATACTATGATGAACTCTTTATGATTCCAAAAGATATAAAATAAGTCTCTAAAGGTAGCTTTTATACTAAACTAGTAACCTAGGTTTACAGAAAATGAGTAACTAAGTGCAGATGGTACAGAAATCCACTTTTGGGGCCCACTTGGTGTGTGCTTGGGCTGAGCATTGAGGCTTTTTTGTGCATAGGCTGTTCCTGGAGTTAAACGCCAGCTTTGGTGCCAGTTTGGGCGTTTAACACCAATTCTGGTGCCAGTTTGGGCGTTTTACGCCAAGATGTTTTAGGCTATCTTTAGACGCCAGTTTGGGCTATCAAATCTCGGGAAAAGTATGGACTATTAAATATTGCTGGAAAGCCCAGGGTCTACTTTCCAACGCATTTAAGAGCGCGCCAACTGGGCTTCTGTAGCTCCAGAAAATCCACTTCGAGTGCAGGAGGGTCAGAATCCAACAGCATCTGCAGTCCTTTTTCAGCCTCTGAATAAGATTTTTGCTCAGGTCCCTCAATTTCAGCCAGAAAATACCTGAAATTATAGAAAAACACACAAACTCATAGTAAAGTCTAAAAATGTGATTTTTAAATAAAAACTAATAAAAATATAATAAAAATTAGCTAAATCATACTAAAAACTATGTAAAAATAATGTCAAAAAGGTATAAATTATCCGCTCATCAACACACAAGGTCGTACGGCCGCATAGAAGGAAATCGCGTTCAGACGCACAAAGGGTGCGTGCGCTGCGACCAGAGAGGTTGCCAAGGGCTGTGCGGGCGCACATCCCTATGCGCGCGCATAGGTGGCTTTTTTTTTTTTGCAGAAGATGGATCATGTGTGCGTGCGCACACAGGTCTGTGTGCACGCACAGGAACAAAAAGGGTGGGGTTCACACGCACAGGCTGTTCCAACACTCCCACCAGAGGGGATGCAAGTTGGCGTGCGGATGCACACGTCTGTGCGGCCGCACAAATAGCGCCAAAAGGGGAATGCGTGAGTACGCACACAGCAGTGCGCACGCACAGGTCTCAAAGCAGAGGGAGATGCGCACGCACAGATTGTGCGAGCGCTCCCAACAGAGGGCATTTCAAGGGGTGTGCGGACGCACAGGCTTGTGCGCCCGCACAGTTGGCGATAAATACAGTTTTGTGTGCACGCACAGCTTGGTGCGCGCGCACAGATGCCCTGTTTCACAAAAAATTTTCTTTCAAAATTAAGGGTCCAAGCCTTAGCACATCAACATATCAACCCCAAAACATTCAAAACATCACAAAATCATGATCCATACCAAAACCAACCTACTAAATTCAAAATTAAACTAATCCTAAGCTAACTAAAACAAATAAAAATGCAATTAAGGCAACTTATTAATCAAAGAGAAGAGTTGGAGCAATGTTACCATGGTGGGGTATTTCCCACCTTGCACTTTATTTTATTGTCCGTAAGTTGGACTTATGGAGAGCTCTCATCAAACCTCCTTAAAATCCCACCCAAGCTTGTTTTCTCCAAGGGTTTTGAGATTCCAAAGCTTATGCACCCAAATCTTGTGAATTCTTTCATTCCATCTAGGTAACAAGCATTTAAAATTCCCAATTCCTACAACACAATAGTAACAAAACTCACAATGCCATGGTGAGAATTCATAGGATAAAAAGAAAATAGAAACCAAAGGTAATAAGAACAAATAAAATAAACTCTTAAGACTTAGCAAAAATAAGCAATCAATCAAAACTAACTATTTATATATTAACATATTTACAATAGCCAATAACAAGCACCGTTACAACTCCCTGGCAACGGCGCCAAAAATTTGACAATGACCAAAAGCATAGGTTTGGAATTTATCTCAAAATAAGATCGGCGTTGCAAGTATAGTTCCAAACCCAACAATTGACCAATATCAAATTTCAATATGAAAATGTCACAATCAATACAAAATTAACCGAAAGTATTAAACTTCCGGATCGTTCTCCCTAGGAATTGCAATGAAATGTTCATTATTGGCTATGAGAGAAATGGGGTTGGATGATTGCAAGCAAGAGCAAGGGAATTAAAATAGTAGGAAATTAGAATGCAAGAAGGTAACTTAACATGCAAGAAATTAAATGAAGGCAAGTAAAGGCAATGAAAATGAAAATTGAAAGCTAGAAAGGACTCTTGGCAAGAAGTAGATAATTAAGGATTTCTATCCTAGTTGTGGACCACAAACATAGTAATTGTGTGTGAATTAATCACAATTAGTCAACCCTACATTGAGGATAAGTCAACTAGGCATAATTAATCTCAATCCCTAAGTCCTAAGTCAACACTAGTGGGTCACTTAGAGTCAAGGTAAACCAAATTAATTAACAACCCTCACACAATGTGGAATGGACATCTATCACTCAAGTTCACCCAAACCATACAATTTCTCAACCAAGAGTTAGAAAAACTAAGCAAAATCCCGACCAGGAATTTTATCAAACACTTGGTGGGCATGTAAAGAAAGCATGGTAAAATAACAAGAATTAATAAATGCTACAACTACTAAGCAAGGAAAATAAAGATAGCAACTCAATAAAGCAATAAATGACATGAAACATAAAATTGAATTGAATATAAATTAAAGTGACAAGAGTGTGCATGAACCTAAAAGACAACTAAAATGATAAATTAACATGATAAACTAAAGAGATTAAGACAATAAAGTAAAGAAAGGTAGAAGAAACTAGATCAAAACAAGAATTAAACATAGAAATTACAAGAAAATTAAACTAAAAATCCTAGGTTCTAGAGAGAAGGGGGAGCTTCTCTCTCTAGAAAATGAACTACATGATGCAAAACTAGCCCTAATTGCTCCCCCCTTTCACATGGAGTGAGGCCTTGTGTAATATAGGAAGAATCAGCTTCAGAAGGTCCAAAAACTGGGCTCTGGAGGCCCAGAAATCGCCCCCAGCGATTTCCATTAAGTGAGTCACGTGCTGGGACTTGTGCGGCCGCACAGATGTGTGCGTTTGCACACTTCGCTTAATTTCCACCTGTGCGTAAGCACAGAGGGTTGTGCGCATGCACACATGCTAATTTCCTCCTTGTACGTACGCACGCATACTTGTGCGCACGCACGCATGGCTGTGTGCTTCTCCTTTGTTTTCTTCATGTTTTCTCCCTTTTTGCATGCTTTATTCCACTTCTACCAACCCCTTCTTGCCACTAGGACCTGAAATCACTCAACAAACATATCACGGCATCGAATGGAATAAAAGTGAGATTAAATTGCTCAATTTAAACATCAAAAACCGTTAATCACTCACGAACGCATTTAAGAGGTAAAAACATCGGATACAAAAGCGGAAGATATCATAAGTCAACTGAAAATACATAATAACGTATATACAGAGTAGTTACTAGTCTCGACCTATGAAGGAAGGTCGGCTAGAATAATACAACATTAGAAAAATACATAGAAAAATACATAACATAAATCTATCTTTCCAACAAAAGCCTCTAAGAGGAATTAAAGTTATGCTACAATACATTTTTAAAAGGGGATAGATCTATAAAACCAAAGTACATCTTAAAAGAATCCTCTTCGCTTCTTCATAAGAAATCCCGCACTCTCAACGAGATGCATTGTGTCATGTATCTGAAAATAATAAATCCACGTCGGGTGAGAACCCGAAGGTTCTCAGTAGGGTAATAGTTTCGAATAAAAACTACATAAGAAAATATAAACCCACTAAGCAAACCTGATCTCCAACTCCACAGGAATCCAAGCCTAGGGTCTTAACTAATCCATACAGGATTAATCTGCTAAATTAAACGTACTTTAAACTACAACCAATCACAGTCATTTTTCTTAGTCATCATCACCATTAATTCTAAGTCTAATTAATGAAATCAAATACAATTAATAATCTATCAGTTATATCAACAATCTTTAGTATCAATTTTTCCCAATGCATCATCATATTTATCCTTAGTCTTAAAATTTTTCAGTTCAGTAGGATCAATCACAAACACAAATCAAATACAAAGCAATCATAAATAAGCACAATTAGAATAAGTAGTACAACTAGCAGTTAGATAGGATTATCAAATAGGCAAATCAAAATATAATTATGCACACCCAAATAATTACAAACAAATGTAGTATAATGTATACTTGTCCTACTGGCCATGAGCTCATATTGGTTAAACTGCCAGACCTAACACATCCGGTAGCTAACCCAGATATTATCTCTCTGTTGCATATTTCCAGGAGAAAAAATGTCTGGGCTTATCACAAGCCGATCTCAGAGGGAGAGTGCCCTGCCATCTCCTTATTGGAGGTATTATTCTATCTTAGAGGGAGAATGTCCTGTCACCTTGCAATAAGAAAGAACGTGGGCAAAATAAACCACCACATCCCCCAAAGGAACATTCCAATCTCATCACAAGTTGGTCTCAGAAGGAGAGTGCCCTGTCACTTATTTCAATTACCATTACGCAAGTGGGATAAAACACACCACCTTGCTACACAAGTGGGACAAAACCCACGTCCTTGCCAATCAAAAATCACTTTTCAATCATAATGACCATCAACCAAAACCTTCATCATTATTATAGTCATAATTACAATAAAAAATATTCATAATCTTACTCAAACTGTGAGTGGGATAAAACCACTGTCCTCACCATAGGCAAGACAAAATCCACATCCTTGGCAATCAATACTCATTATCAACCAAACCCATGATGTCAGGGCATCTTGGCCAGTTTCACTGACTTTTTTCTTTACTATTTTAGGGTAGTTTTATGCATTTTCTTAGTAAATAAGCAAGTTTTGGGTAAATATACACTTACATCTTGATTCAAGCAAACATTGTGAACTTTACATGATTTCATGAGAATTATGCATGAATTGAATAATAAAATGGATGATGCATGATCTCATGACTTGAAACAAACCTTTGATGCACCTTGTTTGTTTGATTTCAGGACAAAGAATGCAAAGAAGAGCCACGTTAGCAGCCACGTTAGTCTCACTAACGTGACCACTAACATGGAATGGGAGCAAGCTTGCAACGTTAGTGGTAAAAGTAAACACCACTAACGTTCCAAAAGGCCACATATAGCCACGTTAAGAGTCACGTTAATCCAATTAACGTGAACTCTAATGTGGAATAAGAAGAGATCACCAATGTTAGTGACACTCACCTTTGTCACTAACGTTGGATCAGGCCAAGATTGCCTACGTTAGTGGTCACGTTAAGACCACTAACGTGAATGGTAACTTGGAACAAGGGATGATATGCCAACGTTAGTGACACTAACCTTTGTCACTAACGTTGGAGATGGCAAGCACACTCACATTATTGGTCACGTTAATGCCATTAACGTGAAGCACTAACGTGGAAGGAAGGGGCATTTTGAAGCGTTAGTGACAAAGGTAAGTGTCACTAACGCCCTCGAGCCTTGGCATACCTACGTTGAGGGCCACGTTAGTTACACTAACGTGGACCATTAATGTGGGAAAAAGGGACAAGGAGCAGCGTTATTGGAAAAAGTAAGTGCCAATAACGCTAGCGAAGGACTAAGAGGCCACGTTGGTGGTCACGTTAGTGCCACTAACGTTGAAGTTAACGTGGTGCATTTGGGTTGGGCCATTAGTGATAAAGTTAGTGTCACTAACGTCTTCGAACCAGAATCTACACTTAACGTTAACTTCACTAACGTCCCAACTAACTGCATGCCATACCTGACTCACTCTTTTCCTGCAAGCAAGGATGAGCCCACTGAAGACTGTAACTACATCAACTAAGGATCAAAGGCCCATACCCAAGACTTGAAGAGCTAACTAGAAGATCAGAGAAGAGTAGTATATATAGGGGTATTTTTGAACTAGAAAAGGGGAGGGGGGATCTGTAATTTGGAGGGCGACACTTTTGTACATTTTACTTTCTCTGCAAATTTCTAGTTTAATTACAGAATGCACTCTTCTCTATCATCTTTCATTTCCAGATCTATGAACAACTAACCCCTTTTCATTGGGTTAGGGAGCTCTGTTATAATTTGATGGATCAATTATAGTTTTCATTCTTCTTCTTCTTTCTTTTCTCTTGATTTACTAGAAAGCTTTTGATCTTAAATCAATTGGTTAGTTGTCTTGGAAAAGAAACTCTCCATAATTTGATCTCTTCTGAGCCTTGGAAAAGAGATGAAGAGATCATGCTAGAATTACTTTCTCATGTTGGACCAAATTGGGGTTTGGATGGATATAGTGACATATAATCCTACCAACACTTTGATTTGGAAATACATGTGGTATAATCAGTGACCATACTTCATCTCTTCCCATGTGCAATCAAATCAAGGAATTGGGTAATTGTTCAAGCTTAAAGAGATTGGGTTACCAAGGAATTGGGATCCAATCACTTAAGATTGCCAAGGAGATCAATGAATGCATTGATTGAGGAAGAGATGAGAATGAACTTGATCCGGAGAATGCAACATCTCCTAAGCCCAATGAATCCCCCATTTCTGATCCTACCCAATCTCTTTACCTTCTGCCATTTACTTTTATGCTCATCTCCCTAAATCCCCATTTAAGATTCTGCAATTTACATTCTGCCATTTATTTTCAGCACTTACATTTTCTGTTATTTGCTTTCCCGCCATTTAGTTTTCTGCAATTTCTCAATTCAATTTCTGCTTAGCTCAACTAGAACATTCCTCTAATTAAAGTTGCTTGACCAATCAATTCCTGTGGGATTCGACCTCACTCTATTGTGAGTTTTTACTTGACAACAATTCGGTATACTTGCCGAAAGAAAATTTGTTGAGAGACAAGTTTTCGTGCATCAAGTTTATGTCGCCGTTGCCGGGGATTGATTTTGTATCGACAATGATTAAATTAGAGGATAACTAGATTGAGCAATTTTTTTTCTCTTGTTAGTTAGTTTTTGTTTCAGTTTGCTTCATGCTATTCTCTGCAATTTAAGTAGTTTTTCCTTATCCACTAACTGTTTGTGATATTGCCTTACTAAGAATCCCTCATTTATTACAATGGAGATTCCAATTTCTTTTGGTGATTATTGTTTGAGACAGAGCTTTTTGCAGGAAAGAAAGGAGCATCCATCAGATTTTAGTCAATCAAATTTCATGAGAAACTCTCCACCACCACGAAATGATTCACATTACTATGCTCATGGTGGGTGGGAGTATCAAGAATATGAAATGGGGTACTTTCCAGAGCCACAAAATGGTCCATATTTTGGTGAAATTGATCACTACTCAAGTTGTGGCTGGAAAGATCAAAATCAAAGAGATTTCACTCATTCATACCCCATTCATCAAGAGCCATCACCTCTCAATTATCCAACCTCACCTCTAAGTTTTACATGCCTAAATTCTTCATCACTTGAGTATACCTCAGCACAAAATTCCGTCCTAAATCCATACAGTTCATCTCACCATCCACAAAACTCAATCCATTACCCACAAGAGTTATACCACTTTCTGAACACACAACCACAAAACAACCAATTCCATTCACAAGCCAACCCCAACCAACCATCACAACCTACCCAACCTCCTTTAGATGGACTTGCTAGGATGGAACTCATCATTGAAGAACTCAAAAAAAGAAGAGAAGAAGATAGACTTGCTAGGATAGAATTCCTCCTTGAAGAAATGATGAAGACAAACGAAGAGGAGAAAATAGCAAAAAGGGAGCATGAAGAAAGATTAAGACAGATAGCACAATCCTATTCTGAAGAACAATTCATTGAAGAGCGAAGATCACAAAGAGAGACCACTTCACTCCCTCCAGAAATAGAGGAGTTCATTCAATCGTCAAGAACAAGGGAGGAATCAGAAGAACAAGAAAAAGAGGCATCCATATCAAGTGAAATTCCTATAAAGAAGGAGGAGGTTGTGAGAGTATACAAGCCCAAAGCTCCATACCCACAGAGGCTACTAAGGGTGACAACGGAACATGTAAACTCACCCCCAAAAGACTCAATGCAACATCATGCAGTAGAAGGGGAGGAAATCAATCAAGGAAGTCCACACCCTAATGAAACAGAGAGTTGCAGAGAGGGTGAATCCATTAAGCCACCAATTCAAGAAGCTCTTGATGAAGAGGAAGCTCCAACTATCCAATAATACCCAAGTCTTGAGATCAAAGGTGTGAAGGCAGTGGAAACAAGCACAAAAAGGAGGATTATGACCAAAAAACAAAGGATCATATCCATAAAAGAAACAAGGTCAAAGAACAATCCAACTGCTGACCCAACAAGCAAATTCACTCAAGCCAATCACAAAAGAAAGCTTGCTAGGAAGAAGCACCCAAAACAAGGGACATAAACTGGCTCCTTTTTCCACTGGAGGTCATTCCTCTTAACAAACTGGAAGAAGAAGAAATTCATGACCAAAATGTCAAGCTAATGACATTAAAAGAGCACTTGTTGGGATGCAACCCAACCAAAGGTAGTTTTCTTTTCCTAATTAATTCAATAAAAGAGTTAAGTAGATTCTCTGTATTGCAAGGAGCTAAGTTTGGTGTTCCACACCAAAACAATCCAACAGTGAATGTGTAATTCTAAGTTTGGTGTTCCACCAAAGATTTCATTGAAGAACACAATGTAACCCTCAGCATGACTAGTCACTAGCTCCAACCAATCAGGAAAACTACTTAACAATAGTTCATAGTTTGTTTTTCTAGTTCATATTTGTTTTCTTAATAAAAGCACATGAGGTTCTCTGCATGTATTCAATCTGTTGCATTAGGCAAGGAACTAAGTTTGGTGTTCACACACCAAATTAAGTTCAAGAATTCACAAGCATACATACATGCTAACTATTTCTCAAGTGCACGAAATTGTGATCTCAGGAAACGGTGCCAGAAACTCTGTACGCACGTCTTAATAAATCGTTTTTCATTCACAACTTCGATACAACTAACCAGCAAGTGCACTGGGTCGTCCAAGTAATAAACCTTACGTAAGTACCACGGAGATTGTCGGCTTGAAGCAAGCTATGGTCACCTTGTAAATCTCAGTCAGGCGGATATCAAATAGTTATGGAGTTTTCGAATATTAATAATAAATAGAAAATAAGGATAGAAATACTTATGTAATTCATTGGTTAGAATTTCAGATAAGCGTATAGAGATGCATTCGTTCCTCTGAACCTCTGCTTTTCTGCTGTCTTCATCCAATCAATCTTACTCCTTTCTATGGCTGGCTTTATGTAAGGACATCACCGTTGCCAATGGCTACTTTTTATCCTCTCTGTAAAATGGTCCGATGCGCTGTCACTGCATGGCTAATCGTCTGGAGGCATCACCCTTGTCAATGGCTGCATCCCATCCTCTTGTGAAAATGGTCAAATGCTCTGTCACAGCACGGCTAATCATCTGAGGTTCTCGATCATACTGGAATAGGATTCACCCTCCTTTTGCGTCTGTCACTACGCCCAGCACTCGCGAGTTTGAAGTTCGTCACAGTCATTCAATCCCAGAGTCCTACTCGGAATACCACAGACAAGGTTTAGACTTTCCGGACTCTCATGAATACCGCCATCAATCTAGCTTATACCACGAAGATTCTGATTAAGAGATCCAAGAGATACTCATTCAATCTAAGGTGGAACGGAAGTGGTTGTCAGGCACGCGTTCGTGGGGGAATGATGATGATTGTCACATTCATCACAATCAGGTTGAAGTGCGAATGAATATCTTAGAAGCGGAATAAGTTGAATTGAATAGAAAAACAGTAGTACTTTGCATTAATCTTTGAGGAACAGCAGAGCTCCACACCTTAATCTATGGAGTGCAGAAACTCTACCGTATGAAAATACATAAGTGATAATGGTCCAGGCATGGCCGAATGGCCAGCCCCCATGAAAGTCTAAGATAGCATAAAACTGATCAAAGATATCTAATACAATAGTAAAAAGTTCTATTTATAATAAACTAGCTACTAGGGTTTACAGAAGTAGGTAATTGATGCATAAATCCACTTCCGGGGCCCACTTGGTGTGTGCTTGGGCTGAGCTTGAATGTTACACGTGCAGAGGCTCTTTCTAGAGTTGAACGCCAGGTTGTAACGTGTTTCTGGCGTTCAACTCTGGTTTGTGACGTGTTTCTGGCGTTTAACTCCAAACAGCAGCTTAGAACTGGCGTTCAACGCCCTTTTACATCATCTAAACTCGGCCAAAGTATAAACTATTATATATTGTTGGAAAGCCCTGGATGTCTACTTTCCAACACAATTGGAAGCGCGCCATTTTGAGGTCTGTAGCTCCAGAAAATCCACTTTGAGTGCAGAGAGGTCAGAATCCAACAGCATCAGCAATCCTTCTTCAACCTCTGAATCTGATTTTTGCTCAAGTCCCTCAATTTCAGCCAGAAAATACCTGAAATCATAGAAAAATACACAAACTCATAGTAAAGTCCAGAAATATGAATTTAACATAAAAACTAATGAAAACATCCCTAAAAGTAACCAGATTCTACTAAAAACATACTAAAAACAGTGTCAAAAAGCATATAAATTATCCGCTCATCACAACACCAAACTTAAATTGTTGCTTGTCCCCAAGCAACTGAAAATCAAATAGGATAAAAAGAAGAGAATATACTATAAATTCCAAACTATCAATGAAACATAGCTCCAATTAAATGAGCGGGACTTGTAGCTTTTTGCCTCTTGAATAGTTTTGGCATCTCACTTTATCCATTGAAGTTCAGAATGATTGGCATCTATAGGAACTTAGAGTTCAGATAGTGTTATTGATTCTCCTAGTTCAGTATGATGATTCTTGAACACAGCTATTTTATGAGTCTTGGCCGTGACCCTAAGCACTTTGTTTTCCAGTATTACCACCGGATACATAAATGCCACAGACACATAATTGGGTGAACCTTTTCAGATTGTGACTCAGCTTTGCTAAAGTCCCCAATTAGAGGTGTCCAGGCTTCTTAAGCACACTCTTCTTTTGCTTTGGACCTTGACTTTAACCGCTCAGTCTCAAGTTTTCACTTGACACCTTCACGCCACAAGCACATGGTTAGGGACAACTTGGTTTAGCCGCTTAGGCCAGGATTTTATTCCTTTAGGCCCTCCTATCCACTGATGCTCAAAGCCTTGGGATCCTTTTTATTTACCCTTGCCTTTTGGTTTTAAGGGTTATTGGCTTTTTGCTCTTGCCTCTTGGTTTTAAGAGCTTTTGGCTTTTTCTGCTTGCTTTTTCTTTTTATTTTTTTTCGCCTATATTTTTTCTCTTTTTTTTTTCTGCAAGCTTTGTTCTTTGCTGCTTTTTCTTGCTTCAAGAATCATTTTTATGATTTTTCAGATTATCAAATAACATGTCTCCTTATCATCATTCTTTCAAGAGCCAACATATTTAACATTCTTAAACAACAACTTCAAAAGACATATGCATTGTTCAAGCATTCATTCAGAAAACAAAAAGTATTGTCACCACATCAATATAATTAAAATAAGTTCAAGGATAAATTCGAAACTCATGTACTTCTTGTTCTTTTGAATTAAAACAGTTTTTATTTAAGAGAGGTGATGGGTTCATAGGACATTCATAACTTTAAGACATAGTTACTAACTACTAATGATCATGTAATAAGACACAAACATGGATAAGCACTTAACATTAAGAAAACGAAAAACAGAAAATAAGAACAAGGAATGAGTCCACCTTAGTGATGGTTTCGTTTCCTTCTTGAGGAACCAATGATGTCCTTGAGCTCTTCTATGTCTCTTCCTTGTCTTTGTTGCTCCTCCCTCATTGCTTTTTGATCTTCTCTTATTTCATGAAGGATGATGGAGTGCTCTTGATGTTTCACCCTTAATTGTCCCATGTTGGAACTTAATTCTCCTAGGGAGGTGTTGATTTGCTCCCAATAGTTTTTGTGGAGGAAAATGCATTTGAGGCATCTCCGGGATCTCATGGTGATGAGCTTCATGCGTCTCTTAAGATCCATGAATGGGCTATTGATGAGCGGATATTTTATACGCTTTTTGGGGTTAATTTCATATAGTTTTGAGTATGTTCTAGTTAGTTTTTAGTCTATTTTCATTAGTTTTTAGGAAAAATTCATATTTCTGGACATTACTATGAGTTGTGTGTTTTTTTTGTAATTTCAGGTATTTTTCTGGCTGAAATTGAAGGAGCTGAGCAAAAATCTGATTCAGGCTGAAAAAGGACTGCTGATGCTGTTGGATTCTGACCTCCCTGCACTCAAAGTGGATTTTCTGGAGCTACAGAACTCGAAATGACATGCTTCCAATTGCGTTGAAAAGTAGACATTCAGGGCTTTCCAGCAATATATAATAGTCTATACTTTTCACAAGAATAGACGACGTAAACTGGCGTTCAACGCCAGTTCTCTGCCCAATTCTGGCGTCCAGCGCCAGAAAAGGATCAAAAGCTGGAGTTGAACGCCCAAACTGGCACAAAAACTGGCGTTCAACTCCACAAATGGCCTCTGCACGTGACTTGCTTAAATCTCAGCCCCAGCACACACCAAGTGGGCCCCAGAAGTGGATCTCTGCATCATCCATCATAGCCCACTCACTTTTTGTAAACCTAGGCTACTAGTTTAGTATTTAAACAACTTTTAGAGACTTATTTTGTATCTCATGACATTTCAGATCTAAACTTTGTATTCTCTGACGGCATGAGTCTCTAAACCCCATTGTTGGGGGTGAGGAGCTCTGCTGTGTCTCGATGAATTAATGCAAGTATTTCTGTTCTCCATTCAAACACGCTTGTTCCTATCTAAGATGTTCATTCGCACTTAACTATGATGGAGGTGATGATCTGTGACATTCATCACCTCCCTCAAATCATGAACGTGTACCTGACAACCACCTCCGTTCTATATCCGATTGAATGAGTATCTCTTAGATTCCTTAATCAGAATCTCCGTGGTATAAGCTAGAACTGATGGCGGCATTCATGAGAATCCGGAAAGTCTAAACCTTGTCTGTGGTATTTCGAGTAGGATTCAAGGATTGAATGACTGTGACGAGCTTCAAACTCCTGAAGGCTGGGCGTTAGTGACAGACGCAAAATGATAGTAAATCCTATTCCAACCGGATCGAGAACCAACCGGTGATTAGCCGTGCTGTGACAGAGCGCGTGAGCGTAGTTTTCACTGGAAGGATGGAAGGTAGCCATTGACAACGGTGATCCACCAACACACAGCTTGCCATAGGAGGACGTGCGTGCGTGAACAAGAAGACAGAGGAAAGCAGAGATTCAGAAGACAAAGCATCTCCAAAACTCCAACATATTCTCCACTACTGCATAACAAGTAACCTTTAATCCATGCTCTATTGTTTATTTGCAATTCAACTGATAAACATAATTAACTTCCTGACTAAGATTTACAAGATAACCATAGATTGCTTCAAACCAACAATCTCCGTGGGATTCGACCCTTACTCACGTGAGGTATTACTTGGACGACCCAGTGCACTTGCTGGTCAGTGGTACGAGTTGTGAAAAGTGTGATTCACAATTTGTGCACCAAGTTTTTGGCGCCGTTGCCGGGGATTGTTCGTGTTTGGACAACTAACGGCTTATTTTTTCGCTTAGATTAGGAAAAATTTTCTCTTTTTGGTTTAGAGTCTTTTATTATTTATCCCTTGTTAAAACACTTTGAATTTATAGCTCAGTTAATTAGAATGTAGTGTTTATGTTCATGATAATTGGCTATCATATTTTTTAAAACCTTTTTCAAAAATAATTTTTCTATTAAATCCTGTGCCAAACTTTAAGTTTGGTGTTTTCCTGTTGATTTCCCTTTGGTTTTCGAAAATTTTGGTTTGGTTTTCTAAAAATTTTTAAGTTTGGTGTTCTTTCTTCATGTTCTTGTGTTCTTGTGAGTCTTCAAAGTGTTCTTGAGTTTTCCTTGTGTCTTGATCTTAAAATTTTTAAGTTTGGTGTTCCTTGGTGTTTTCCTTCCAAAATTTTCAAAAACAAGGAGCATTAGATCTAAAAATTTTAAATCTTGTACTATCTTATTGTTTTTCTCTCTCCTCACTAAATTCAAAAAATATCTTTTCAAAATATCTCTTCTAACTTCCTAACTTCTTATCTTTTCAAAATTTGTTTCAACTAACCAACTAACTTTTTGTTTGTTTCTTAACTTTTTCAAAACCACCTAACTAACTCTCTCTCTCTCTCTAATTTTTGAAAATATCTTCCCTCTTTTTCAAAAATTCCTTTTTATTAACTAATTAATTTTTATTTTTTTTATAAAAAAAAATTTTAATTTCAAAATTCAAATTCTTTTTAGTTATTTTATTTTATTTAAGTATTTACTTCTTATAAAATAAAATAAATAAAAAGATAAATCAGTCCAAATTATATCCATATATCCATCATGGATATAAGTGGAAATGAACAGTCCAGGAGGACTTTGGGGTCATATTCTAACCCCTCTACTGCTTCATATGGGAGTAGCATATGCATACCCTCCATTGGAGTTAGTAGCTTTGAGTTGAATCCTCAGCTCATTATCATGGTGCAGCAAAGTTGCCAGTATTCCGGTCTTCCACAGGAAGAACCTACAGAGTTTCTGGCACAATTTCTACAAATTGCTGACACAGTACATGACAAGGAAATAGATCAGGATGTCTACAGACTATTACTGTTTCCATTTGCTGTAAAAGATCAAGCTAAGAGGTGGTTGAATAACCAACCTAAGGCCAGCATAAGGACATGGAAACAGCTGACAGAAAAATTCCTGAATCAATATTTCCCTCCAAAAAGAATGACACAGCTAAGGCTGGACATCCAAGGCTTTAAACAAGGAGATAATGAATCTCTTTATGATGCCTGGGAGAGATACAGAGAGATGCTACGAAAATGCCCCTCTGAAATGTTTTCAGAGTGGGTTCAGTTAGACATCTTCTACTATGGGCTTGCAGAAGGAGCTCAGATGTCTCTAGATTACTCAGCTGGTGGATCTATCCATATGAGAAAGACAATTGAAGAGGCTCAAGAGCTCATTGATACAGTTGCCAGGAATCAGCATCTGTATCTAAGCAGCAACCCTTCCATGAATGAAGAGGTTAAAACAGTAACTGCTGAATTCAGTACTGTAAAACAAGCTGCTGAATTCAATCAGCAATTGGATTTTCTAACAAAGCAGCTAGCTGAATTCAAGGACAGGCTACAGGAGACAAGGATAGCTAATATACATATGGACGAACAGTTTAAGCAAACAAAGCAGCAGCTATCAATGCAAATAGTAGAAGAATGCCAAGCAGTTCAATTAAGAAGTGGGAAAACATTAAATACCCCACCTCAAGGCATCAAAAATTCAAGAAATGAGCGACCCACCAAAGATTCACCTGAGGACAGTAAGAGCCCAGGGAAAAATAATTCTGGCACTAAAACACCAGAAAATGGGTGGAAGGCTGGCGCTGAACGCCCAGACCATGCCCAAAACTGGCGTTCAGCGCCAGAAACAAGGCAGGATTGGCGTTCAACGCCAGAAATGGGCAAGAATCTGGCGTTGAACGCCCAAATGGGGCAAAATTCAGCGTTGAACGCCCAAAATGGGCACATTTCTGGCGTTCAGGCGCCAGGAACAGACAGTGAGCTGGCGTCTAACGTCACTCCAGCTTCTAACTCTGGCACTCAATTGCCAGTGAGGGATCAGACACACACAAGTGCTGACAACAACCCCTCTAAAAAGGCTTCTTTAACCACTAAGGTTGAGGAATATAAAGCCAAGATACCTTATCCTCAAAAACTCCGGAAAGAGGAGCAGGATAAGCAATTTGCTCGCTTTGCAGATTATCTAAGGACTCTTGAAATAAAGATTCCATTTGCAGAGGCACTTGAGCAAATACCTTCTTATGCCAAGTTCATGAAAGAAATCTTGAGTCATAAAAAGGAGTGGAGAGAAACAGAAAGAGTTTTTCTCACTGAAGAATGCAGTGCAGTCATTCTGAAAAGCTTTCCTGAAAAGCTTAAAGACCCTGGGAGTTTTCTGATACCATGCATATTAGAAAGTGATTGCACCAAGACAGCTTTATGCGATCTTGGGGCAAGCATCAACCTAATACCTGCATCCACTATCAGGAAGCTTGGCTTAACTGAAGAAGTTAAACCAACCCGGATATGTCTCCAACTTGCTGATGGTTCCACTAAATACCCATCAGGAGTGATTGAAGACATGATTGTCAGAGTTGGGCCATTCGCCTTTCCCACTGACTTTGTTGTGCTGGAAATGGAGGAGCACAAGAGTGCTACTCTCATTCTAGGAAGACCCTTCCTAGCAACTGGACGATCCCTCATTGACGTCCAACAGGGGGAAATAACCCTGAGAGTCAATGATGATGAGTTTAAGTTGAACGCTGTCAAAGCCATGCAGCATCCAGACACATCAACAGACTGCATGAAAGTTGATCTCATTGACTCTTTGGTAGAAGAGATCAACATGGCTGAGAGTCTCGAATCAGAGTTGGAAGACATCTTTAAAGATGTTCAGCCTGATTTGGAGGATTCAGAGGACATGAAAGAGCCTCTGAACTTTCCTCTGAAAGAGGAAAAACCTCCTAAACCCGAGCTCAAGCCACTACCACCATCCTTGAAATATGCATTTCTGGGAGAAGGTGACACTTTTCCAGTGATCATAAGCTCTGCTTTAAATTCACAGGAAGAGGAAGCACTTATTCAAGTGCTAAGGACACACAAGACAGCTCTTGGGTGGTCCATAGGAGACCTTAAGGGCATAAGCCCAGCTAGATGCATGCACAAAATCTTATTGGAGGATAATGCCAAACCAGTGGTTCAACCACAGAGGCGGTTAAATCCAGCCATGAAGGAAGTGGTGCAGAAAGAGGTCACCAAATTACTGGAGGCTGGGATTATTTATCCCATTTCTGATAGCCCCTGGGTGAGCCCTGTTCAAGTCGTCCCAAAAAAGGGAGGCATGACAGTGATTCATAATGAAAAAAATGAACTGGTTCCTACAAGAACAGTTACAGGGTGGCGCATGTGTATTGACTACAGAAGGCTCAATACAGCCACCAGAAAGGATCATTTTCCTTTACCATTCATAGACCAGATGCTAGAAAGACTAGCAGGTCATGATTATTACTGCTTTCTGGATGGCTACTCAGGCTACAACCAGATTGCAGTGGATCCCCAGGATCAAGAGAAAACAGCATTCGCATGTCCATCTGGAGTGTTTGCTTATAGAAGGATGCCATTTGGGCTATGTAATGCGCCTGCAACCTTCCAGAGATGCATGCTCTCTATTTTCTCTGATATGGTGGAAAAATTTCTGGAAGTCTTCATGGATGACTTCTCAGTATATGGAGACTCATTCAGCTCCTGTCTTGATCACCTGAAACTTGTTCTGAAAAGATGCCAAGAAACCAACCTAGTTTTAAACTGGGAAAAGTGTCACTTCATGGTGACTGAAGGAATTGTTCTTGGGCATAAAATCTCAAACAAGGGAATAGAGGTGGATCAAGCAAAAATAGAGGTAATTGAAAAACTACCACCATCTGCCAATGTTAAGGCAATCAGAAGCTTTCTGGGGCATGCAGGATTCTATAGGAGGTTTATAAAGGATTTTTCAAAAATCGCAAAACCTCTAAGCAATCTGCTAGCTGCTGACACGCCATTTGTGTTTGACACAAAGTGCCTGCAGGCGTTTGAAACGCTGAAAGCTAAGCTGGTCACAGCACCAATCATTTCTGCACCAGACTGGACATTACCATTTGAGCTAATGTGTGATGCTAGTGATCATGCCATTGGTGCAGTATTGGGACAGAGGCATGACAAGCTTCTACATGTCATTTATTATGCCAGTCGCGTTCTAAATGATGCCCAGAAAAATTACACAACCACAGAAAAAGAACTACTTGCAGTGGTTTATGCCATTGACAAGTTCAGATCATACTTAGTAGGATCAAAAGTGATTGTGTATACTGACCATGCTGCTCTTAAATATCTACTCACAAAGCAGGATTCAAAACCCAGGCTCATCAGATGGGTATTGCTTCTGCAAGAGTTTGATATAGAAATAAGAGACAGAAAAGGGACAGAGAACCAAGTGGCTGATCATCTGTCCCGGATAGAGCCAGTGGAAGGGACGCCCCTCCCTTCTCTTGAGATCTCTGAAACGTTTCCTGATGAGCATTTATTCGCCATTCAGGAAGCACCATGGTTTGCCGATATTGCAAACTATAAAGCTGCAAGGTTCATACCCAAGGAGTACAACAGGACACAAAAGAAGAAATTAATTACTGATGCAAAGTACTACTTGTGGGATGAACCTTATCTCTTTAAGAGATGTGCAGACGGAATTATCCGTAGGTGTGTGCCTAGAGAAGAAGCACAGAGGATCCTGTGGCATTGCCACGGATCTCAATATGGAGGCCATTTCGGAGGTGAGCGAACAGCCACCAAGGTCCTCCAATGTGGCTTCTATTGGCCCACACTCTATAAAGATTCCTGAGAGTTTGTACGTAATTGTGACAGTTGCCAAAGAGCTGGTAATCTGCCTCATGGTTACGCCATGCCTCAACAAGGAATCTTGGAAATTGAGTTGTTTGACGTATGGGGAATTGACTTCATGGGACCTTTCCCACCATCATACTCAAACACTTATATTCTGGTGGCAGTTGACTATGTATCAAAATGGGTTGAGGCTATTGCCACACCCACCAATGATACTAAAACAGTGCTGAAGTTCCTCCAGAAACATATTTTTAGCAGGTTTGGTGTCCCTAGAGTACTAATCAGTGATGGGGGCACTCACTTCTGCAATAAACAGCTTTACTCTGCCATGGTTCGGTATGGAATTCGCCACAAGGTGGCCACTCCATATCATCCACAAACCAATGGGCAGGCTGAAGTCTCTAACAGAGAATTAAAGAGAATCCTGGAACGGACAGTAAATACCCGTAGAAAGGATTGGGCAAGGAGCTTGGATGATGCTCTGTGGGCTTACAGAACAGCATTCAAGACCCCTATAGGGACCTCTCCATACCAACTGGTGTATGGTAAGGCATGTCACCTGCCCGTGGAACTGGAACATAAGGCCTACTGGGCAACCAGATTCCTAAACTTTGATGCCAAATTAGCAGGAGAAAAAAGATTGCTCCAGCTAAATGAGCTAGAGGAGTTCAGATTCACAGCTTTCGAAAATGCCAAGCTATATAAAGAAAAATAAAAAAAGTGGCATGACAGAAAGCTGTCATCTAGAATCTTTGAACCAGGACAGAAGGTTCTGTTGTTTAACTCTAGACTCAGGCTATTCCCCGGGAAACTGAAATCCCGATGGAGGGGACCATACGTGATTACAAGTGTATCACCATATGGTTATGTGGAGCTTCAAGATATTGATTCCGATAAGAAGTTCATTGTCAATGGACAGAGAATCAAGCATTATCTAGAAGGCAACATTGAGCAAGAATGCTCAAGGCTGAAGCTAGATTAAAAGCTCAGCAAGGTCCAGCTAAGGACATTAAAGAAGCGCTTGTTGGGAGGCAACCCAATTTTTATTTACTTTCATGGTTTTTCATGTTTTATTAGGTTCATGATCATGTGGAGTCACAAAATAAATATTAAAAATTGAAAACGGAATCAAAAACAGCAGAAGAAAAATCACACCCTGGAGGAAGCACCTGTCTGGCGTTCAACGCCAGAACAGAGCATGGTTCTGGCGCTGAACGCCCAAAATGGGCAACATCCTGGCGCTGAACGCCCAGAACAAGCATGGTTCTGGCGTTCAACGCCAGAAATGGCTAGTAAATGGGCGTTGAACGCCCAAAATGGGCACCAACCTGGCGCTGAACGCCTAGAGTTGTGTGCAAGGGCATTTTGCATGCCCAAATTGGTGCAGGGATGTAAATGCCTTGACACCTCAAGATCTGTGGACCTCACAGGATCATTTCAAGATCTGTGGACCCTACAGGATCCCCACCTTCCCTCCTCATAATCCTAGTTTTTTCTTTCCACATCTTCTTTTTCATCTATTCCCTCTTCTTTTGCTCGAGGGCGAGCAACATTCTAAGTTTGGTGTGGTAAAACAATTATGTGAAGGATCTATAGCTCAGTGGTAGAACATGTGGCTGCAAATCAAGAGATACCTCAGGGGATGCACTTCCCTCCACATAATTATTGGAAGCAACTGAGGATAGAAATACCAAAAATCACTAGGAATCAAGCCACAAAGGCAAGGAAGAGACATAAAAGAGCTCAAGAACATCATTGGTGCCTCAAGAAGGAAATGCCATCATCACTAAGGTGGACTCGTTCCTTGTTCTTACTTTCTCTGTTTTTCGTTTTCTCTATGTTAAGTGCTTATCTATGTTTGTGTCTTCATTACATGATCATTAGTAGTAATTAGTGTCTAGTTTGATTTTATCCCCAATTAAGTTATAGTTTATTTTTCTCATCATCAGCAAACATGAATAAAATAGTAGATCTTTTGAATAAGAGGCAATAAAATTTCGAGTTTTTAATAAGAAAAATTCTAACATGTGATGGCAACGCTTTCTGTCTTCTGAATGAATGCTTGAACAGTGCATATGTCTTTTGAATTTGTTGTTTAAGACTGTTAAATATGTTGGCTCTTGAAAGAATGATGAACATGAGACATGTTATTGATAATCTGAAAAATCATAAAAATGATTCTTGAAGCAAGAAAAAGCAGCAAAGAACAAAGCTTGCAGAAAAAAAAATAGAAAGAAAAAGAAAAAACAAGCAGAAAAAGCCAAAAGCTCTTAAAACCAAGAGGCAAGAGCAAACAGCCAATAACCCTTAAAACCAAAAGGCAAGGGCAAATAAAAAGGATCCCAAGGCTTTGAGCATCAGTGGATAGGAGGGCCTAAAGGAATAAAATCCTGGTCTAAGCGGCTAAACCAAGCTGTCCCTAACCATGTGCTTGTGGCGTGAAGGTGTCAAGTGAAAACTTGAGACTGAGCGGTTAAAGTCAAGGTCCAAAGCAAAAAGAAGAGTGTGCTTAAGAACTCTAGACACCTCTAATTGGGGACTTTAGCAAAGCTGAGTCACAATCTGAAAAGGTTCACCCAGTTATGTGTCTGTGGCATTTATGTATCCGGTGGTAATACTGGAAAACAAAGTGCTTAGGGCCACGGCCAAGACTCATAAAATAGCTGTGTTCAAGAATCATCACACTGAACTAAGAGAATCAATAACACTATCTGAATTCTGAGTTCCTATAGATGCCAATCACTCTGAGCTTCAATGGATAAAGTGAGATGCCAAAACTGTTCAGAAGCAAAAAGCTACAAGTCCCGCTCATCTAATTAGAATCTGAGCTTCACTCAAGAAAACTCTGAGATATTATTGCTTCTCAACCTATTAGTCTTCTATTTTATTTGTCTAGTTGCTTGAGGACAAGCAACAGTTTAAGTTTGGTGTTGTGATGAGCGGATATTTTATACGCTTTTTGGGGTTAATTTCATATAGTTTTGAGTATGTTCTAGTTAGTTTTTAGTCTATTTTCATTAGTTTTTAGGAAAAATTTATATTTCTGGACTTTACTATGAGTTGTGTGTTTTTTTTGTAATTTCAGGTATTTTTCTGGCTGAAATTGAAGGAGCTGAGCAAAAATCTGATTCAGGCTGAAAAAGGACTGCTGATGCTGTTGGATTCTGACCTCCCTGCACTCAAAGTGGATTTTCTGGAGCTACAGAACTCGAAATGACATGCTTCTAATTGCGTTGGAAAGTAGACATTCAGGGCTTTCCAGCAATATATAATAGTCCATACTTTGCACAAGAATAGACGACGTAAACTGGCGTTCAACGCCAGTTCTCTGCCCAATTCTGGCGTCCAGCGCCAGAAAAGGATCAAAAGCTGGAGTTGAACGCCCAAACTGGCACAAAAACTGGCGTTCAACTCCACAAATGGCCTCTGCACGTGACTTGCTTAAATCTCAGCCCCAGCACACACCAAGTGGGCCCCAGAAGTGGATCTCTGCATCATCCATCATAGCCCACTCACTTTTTGTAAACCTAGGCTACTAGTTTAGTATTTAAACAACTTTTAGAGACTTATTTTGTATCTCATGACATTTCAGATCTAAACTTTGTATTCTCTGACGCATGAGTCTCTAAACCCCATTGTTGGGGGTGAGGAGCTCTGCTGTGTCTCGATGAATTAATGCAAGTATTTCTGTTCTCCATTCAAACACGCTTGTTCCTATCTAAGATGTTCATTCGCGCTTAACTGTGATGGAGGTGATGATCTGTGACATTCATCACCTCCCTCAAATCATGAACGTATGCCTGACAACCACCTCCGTTCTATATCCGATTGAATGAGTATCTCTTAGATTCCTTAATCAGAATCTCCGTGGTATAAGCTAGAACTGATGGCGGCATTCATGAGAATCCGGAAAGTCTAAACCTTGTCTGTGGTATTCCGAGTAGGATTCAAGGATTGAATGACTGTGACGAGCTTCAAACTCCTGAAGGCTGGGCGTTAGTGACAGACGCAAAAGGATAGTAAATCCTATTCCAACCGGATCGAGAACCAACCGGTGATTAGCCGTGCTGTGACAGAGCGCGTGAGCGTAGTTTTCACTGGAAGGATGGAAGGTAGCCATTGACAACGGTGATCCACCAACACACAGCTTGCCATAGGAGGACGTGCGTGCGTGAACAAGAAGACAGAGGAAAGCAGAGATTCAGAAGACAAAGCATCTCCAAAACTCCAACATATTCTCCACTACTGCATAACAAGTAACCTTTAATCCATGCTCTATTGTTTATTTACAATTCAACTGATAAACATAATTAACTTCCTGACTAAGATTTACAAGATAACCATAGATTGCTTCAAACCAACAATCTCCGTGGGATTCGACCCTTACTCACGTGAGGTATTACTTGGACGACCCAGTGCACTTGCTGGTCAGTGGTACGAGTTGTGAAAAGTGTGATTCACAATTTGTGCACCAGCTGTCTTGCTTGCTCCATCCTTTTCTTAGTGATGGGCTTCTCTTCCTCAATGGGAATGTCTCATTCTATGAAAGCTCCAACTGAGTAACATAGATGGCAAATAAGATGAGGAAAAGCTAGCCTTGCCCCAGGAGAGGGCTTTTCGGCTATTTTGTAGAGTTCAAGGGAGATGACTTCATGAACTTCTACTTCTTCTCCAATCATGATGCTATGGATCATGATGGCCCGATCCACAGTAACTTCAGATCGGTTGCTAGTGGAGATGATGGAGCGTTGGATGAATTCCAACCATTCTCTAGCCACAGGCTTGAGGTCCAGTCTTCTTAATTGAACCGGCTTGCCTTTGGAGTCAATCTTCTATTGAGCTCCTTCCACACATATGTCCATGAGGACTTGGTCCAACCTTTGATTAAAGTTGACCCTTCTAGTGTAGGGGCGTGCATCTCCTTGCATCATAGGCAAGTTAAACGCCAACCTCACATTTTCCGGACTCAAATCTAAGTATTTCCCCCGAACCATTGTAATATAATTCTTTGGGTTTGGGTTCTTACTTTGATCATAGTTCCTAGTGATCCATGCATTGGCATAGAACTCTTGAACCATTAGGATGCCGACTTGTTGGATGGGGTTTGTTAGAACTTCCCAACCTCTTCTTTGGATTTCATGTCGGATCTCCGGATACTCATTCTTCTTGAGCTTGAAAGAGACCTCGGGGATCACCTTCTTCTTGACCACAACATCATAGAAGTGGTCTTGATGAGCTTTGGAGATGAATCTTTCCATCTCCCATGACTCGGAGGTGGAAGCTTTTGTCTTCCCTTTCCCTTTTCTAGAGGATTCTTCGGTCTTGGGTGCCATCAATGGTAATGGAAAAACAAAAAGCTTATGTTTTTACCACACCAAACTTAGAATATTGCTCGCCCTCGAGCAAGAGAAGAAAGAATAGATGAAGAAGAAGAAGAAAATATGGAGGAGAGGGGGGGAGGGGTGTATTCGGCCAAGAAGGGGAAGAGAGGGTTGTGTTGTGTGAAAATGAAGAAGAATGGAGGGCTTTATATAGGGAAGGGAGGGGGTAAGGTTCGGCCATAAGGGTGGGTTTTGGGTGGGAAATTGATTTTGAATTTTGAAGGTAGGTGGGGTATATGAGGTAGGTTTATGGAGAAGAGTGGATGGATGTGAGTGGTGAAGTGGTTATAGAGAAGAGAGATTGAGGTGATTGGTGAAGAGTTTTGGGGAAGAGTGTTTATGGGATTGTGTGAAAGAGGGGTGAGAAGAAGTGAGTGGAGGTAGGTGGGGATCCTGTGGGGTCCACAGATCCTGAGGTGTTCAAGGATTTACAACCTTGCACCAAATTAGGCAAGCAAAATGCCCTTGCACACAACTCTGGGCGTTCAGCGCCAGATTGGTGCTTGTTCTGGGCGTTGAACGCCCATTTGTTGCCCATTTCTGGCGTTGAACGCCAGAACCATGCTTGTTCTGGGCGTTCAGTGCCAGCTCTTTTCCAGGGTGCAATTCTGGCGTTCAAACGCCCAGATGCTGCCCATTTTGGGCGTTCAGCACCAGAACCATGCTCTGTTCTGGTGTTGAACGCCAGCCAGATGCTTCTTACTGGCGTTTAAATGCCAGTAAGGTCTTCCTCCAGGGTGTGATTTTTCTTCTGCTGTTTTTGATTCCGTTTTCAATTTTTATATTTATTTTGTGACTCCACATGATCATGAACCTAATAAAACATGAAAGAACAAGAAAAATAAAATTAGATAAATAAAAATTGGGTTGCCTCCCAACAAGCACTTCTTTAATGTCAATAGCTTGACAGTGGGCTCTCATGGAGCCTCACAGATGTTCAGAGCATTGTTGAGACTTCCCAACACCAAATTTAGAGTTTGGATATGGGAGTTCAACACCAAACTTAGAGTTTGGTTGTGACCTCCCAACACCAAACTTAGAGTTTAACTGTGGGGGCTCTGGTTGACTCTGTTTTGAGAGAAGCTTACTGTGCCTCTTTTCCATGTTTACAGAAGGGTAACCTTGAGTTGTAAACACAAGGGAGTCCTCATTCAATTGAAGGAATAATTCACCTCTGTCAACATCAATCACAGCTCTTACTGTGGCTAGGAAAGGTCTTCCAAGGATGATGGATTCATCCTCATCCTTCCCAGTATCAAGGATTATGAAATCAGCAGGGATGTAAAGGCCTTCAACCTTTACTAACACGTCCTCTACTTGTCCATAAGCCTGTTTTCTTGAATTGTCTGCCATCTCTAATGAGATTTTAGTAGCTTGAACCCCAAAGATTCCCAGTTTCTCTATTACAGAGAGGGGCATGAGGTTTATCCCTGAACCAAGGTCACACAGAGCCTTTTCAAAGATCATGTTGCCTATGGTACAAGGTATTACGAACTTTCCAGGATCCTGTTTCTTCTGAGGCAATGTCAGTTGATCCAGATCACTTAGTTCATTGGTGAACAAGGGAGGTTCATCTTCCCAAGTCTCATTACCAATTAAATTGGCATTCAGCTTCATGATTGCACCAAGGTACTTGGTAACTTGCTCCTTAGTAACATCCTCATTCTCTTCAGAAGAGGAATACTCATCAGAGCTCATGAATGGCATAAAGAGGTTTAATGGAATCTCTTTGGTCTCTAGTTGAGCCTCAGATTCCTTTGGTTCCTCAAAGGAAAACTCCTTATTGATCACTGGACGTCCTAGGAGATCTTCCTCACTGGGATTCACGTCCTCTCCCTCCCTTACAGATTTGGCCATGGTGATCAATTCAGTGGCCTTGCACTCTCCTTTTGGATTTTCTTCTGTATTGCTTGGGAGAGTACTAGGAGGGATTTCAATGATCCTTTTACTCAGCTGGCCCACTTGTGCTTCCAAATTTCTAATGGAGGACCTTGTTTCATTCATGAAACTCACAGTGGCCTTGGACAGATCAGAGATTAAGTTTGCTAAATTAGGGGTATTTTGTTCAGAGTTCTCTGTCTGTTGCTGAGAAGATGATGGAAAAGGTTTACTACTGTTAAACCTGTTTTTTCCACCATTATTAAAGCCTTGTTGAGGCCTTTGATCCTTCCATGAGAGATTTGGATGATTTCTCCATGAGGGGTTATAGGTGTTTCCATAAGGTTCACCCATATAATTCACCTCTACTATTGCAAGGTTTTCAGGATCATAAGCTTCTTCTTCAGAAGATGCCTCTTGAGTACTGTTGGATGCAGCTTGCATTCCATTCAGACTCTGAGAAATCATATTGACTTGCTGAGTCAATATTTTTTTCTGAGCCAATATGGCATTCAGAGTATCAATTTCAAGAACTCCCTTCTTCATAGGCGTCCCATTACTCACAGGATTCCTCTCAGAAGTGTACATGAACTGGTTATTAGCAACCATGTCAATGAGTTCTTGAGCTTCTGCAGGCATTTTCTTTAAGTGAATAGATCCACCTGCAGAGGTATCCAATGACATTTTAGCTAATTCAGACAGACCATCATAGAATATGTCCAGGATGGTCCATTCTGAAAGCATGTCAGAAGGACACTTTTTGGTCAGTTCTTTGTATCTCTCCCAAGCTTCATAGAGGGATTCACCTTCTTTCTATCTAAAGGTCTGAACATCCACTCTAAGCTTACTCAGCTTTTGAGGAGGAAAGAACTTGGCTAAGAAAGCCTTGATCAGCTTATCCCAAGAGTTCAGGCTATCTTTGGGTTGAGAGTCCAACCATACTCTAGCTTTGTCTCTTACAGGAAAAGGGAAAAGCATGAGCCTGTAGACTTCAGGATCTACTCCATTAGTCTTAACAGTATCACATATCTACAAGAATTCAGTTAAGAACTGAAAAGGATCTTCAGATGGAAGTCCATGAAACTTGCAGTTCTGCTGCATCAGAGAAACTAATTGAGGTTTCAGCTCAAAATTGTTTGCTCCAATGGCAGGAATGGAGATGCTTCTTCTATGTAAATTGGAATTAGGTGCAGTAAAGTCACCAAGCATCCTCCTTGCATTATTATTATTTTCGGCTGCCATCTCCTCTTCTTGTTCGAAAATTTCTGAAAGGTGCTTGCTGGATTGTTGTAATTTAGCTTCTCTTAGTTTCCTCTTCAGAATCCTTTCAGGTTCTGGATTTACTTCAACAAGAATGTTCTTGTCCTTGCTCCTGCTCATATGAAAAAGAGGGACAGAAAAATAATAATAGGGATCCTTTTTACCACAGGTATAGAGGTTCCCCTGTGTGAGTAGAAGAAGAAAAGAATGTAATATAAAGAAAGAAACACAAGGGTAAGGAGAGCAGAGATGTGGGATGAAGAGAGGTGTTAGTAGATGAATAAATAAATAGAAGGAGATGAGAGAGAAGGAGAATTTTTGAAAATTATTTTTGAAAAAGAGTTAGTGGTTTTCGAAAATAGTTTTTGAAAAAGGTTAGTAATTTTTTGAAAATTAAAATCAAAAATTAAAATAATTAGTTAATTAAAAAAATTTTGAAAAAGAGGGAAGATATTTTCGAAAATTAGAGAGAGAGAGTTAGTTAGGTAGTTTTGAAAAAGATAAGAAACAAACAAAAAGTTAGATAGTTAGTTGAAACAAATTTGAAAATCAATTTTGAAAAGATAAGAAGATAAGAAGTTAGAAATGATATTTTAAAATCAAATTTTGAAAAAGATAAGATAAAGAGATATTTTTGAAAAGATATGATTGAAATTAGTTTTGAAAAAGATTTGATTTTTAAAATCACAATTAATGACTTGATTTACAAGAAATCACAAGATATGATTCTAGAACTCAAAGTTTGAATCTTTCTTAACAAGCAAGTAACAAACTTGAAATTTTTGAATCAAAACATTAATTGATGATGTTATTTTCGAAAATTAGGAGATAAAGATAAGAAAAAGATTTTTGAAAAATATTTTTAAAATTTTCGAAAATAAATAAGAAAAATGAAAAAGATTTGATTTTTGAAAAAGATTTTGAAAAAGATAAGATTTTTAAATTGAAAATTTGATTTGACTCATAAAAACAACTAGATTTTAAAAAGTTTTGAAAAAGTTAACTCAAATTTTCGAAATTTATGAGTGAAAAAGGAAAAGATATTTTTTTTTATTTTTGAATTTTTAATGATGAGAGGGAAAAACATGAAAAAGACTCAATGCATGAAAATTTTTGGATCAAAGTATGTGATGAATGCAAGAACACTATGAATGCCAAGATGAACACCAAGAACACTTTGAATGTCAAGATGAACATCAAGAACTTATTTTTGAAAATTTTTTTTTATGCAAAGAAAACATGCAAGACACCAAACTTAGAAATTTTTCATGTTTAGACTCTGGATGCAAGAATGCATATGAAAAACAAGAAAAGACACAAAACAAGAAAACATCAAGATCAAACAAGAAGACTTACCAAGAACAATTTGAAGATCATGAAGAACACTATGAATGCATGAATTTTTCGAAAAATGCAAGATGAATATGCAATTGACACCAAACTTTCAACTTGACTCAAGACTCAAACAAGAAACATGAAATATTTTTTATTTTTATGATTTTTTTATTTTTTTGGATTTTTGTATATTTTTTTCGAAAAAACATATAGGAAAAAGAAAATAAGGATTTCAAAATTTTTTTAATATGAATTCCAGGAATCTTGTATTCTTAGTCTAAAGCTCCAATCCGAGGGTTAGGCATGGCTTAATAGCCAGCCAAGTTTTAGTATGTAACTCAGACATGCCACGGCTGACATTCCAATTAACTTGCCTCTATGCTGATGGTTGGAAGCCTCTATCCAAAAGAATTAGACATGGCTTTATAGCCAGCCAGGCTTCAACATGCTTCATGAAACTCTAGAATTCATTCTTAAAAATTCTAAAGAAAAATATATTTTTGAAAAGATTTATTTTTTTTTTCGAAAACAGATGAGAAATTTTTGAAAGGTTTTTGAAAAATTTTTGAAAATAAAACAAAAAGAAAATTACCTAATCCGAGCAACAAGATGAACCGTCAGTTGTCCAAACTCGAACAATCCCCGGCAACGGCGCCAAAAACTTGGTGCACGAAATTGTGATCTCAGGCAACGGCGCCAGAAACTCTGTACGCACGTCTTAATAAATCGTTTTTCATTCACAACTTCGATACAACTAACCAGCAAGTGCACTGGGTCGTCCAAGTAATAAAACTTACGTGAGTAAGGGTCGATCCCACGGAGATTGTCGGCTTGAAGCAAGCTATGGTCACCTTGTAAATCTCAGTCAGGCGGATATCAAATAGTTATGGAGTTTTCGAATATTAATAATAAATAGAAAATAAGGATAGAAATACTTATGTAATTCATTGGTTAGAATTTCAGATAAGCGTATAGAAATGCATTCGTTCCTCTGAACCTCTGCTTTCCTGCTGTCTTCATCCAATCAATCTTACTCCTTTCCATGGCTGGCTTTATGTAAGGACATCACCATTGTCAATGGCTACTTTTTATCCTCTCTGGAAAATGGTCCGATGCGCTGTCACTGCATGGCTAATCGTCTGGAGGCATCACCCTTGTCAATGGCTGCATCCCATCCTCTTGTGAAAATGGTCCAAATGCTCTGTCACAGCACGGCTAATCATCTGAGGTTCTCGATCATACTGGAATAGGATTCACCCTCCTTTTGCGTCTGTCACCACGCCCAGCACTCGCGAATTTGAAGTTCGTCACAGTCATTCAATCCCAGAGTCCTACTCGGAATACCACAGACAAGGTTTAGACTTTCCGGACTCTCATGAATGCCGCCATCAATCTAGCTTATACCACGAAGATTCTGATTAAGAGATCCAAGAGATACTCATTCAATCTAAGGTGGAACGGAAGTGGTTGTCAGGCACGCGTTCGTGGGGGAATGATGATGATTGTCACATTCATCACAATCAGGTTGAAGTGCGAATGAATATCTTAGAAGCGGAATAAGTTGAATTGAATAGAAAAACAGTAGTACTTTGCATTAATCTTTGAGGAACAGCAGAGCTCCACACCTTAATCTATGGAGTGCAGAAACTCTACCGTATGAAAATACATAAGTGATAATGGTCCAGGCATGGCCAAATGGCCAGCCCCCATGAAAGTCTAAGATAGCATAAAACTGATCAAAGATATCTAATACAATAGTAAAAAGTTCTATTTATAATAAACTAGCTACTAGGGTTTACAGAAATAGGTAATTGATGCATAAATCCACTTCCGGGGCCCACATGGTGTGTGCTTGGGCTGAGCTTGAATGTTACACGTGCAGAGGCTCTTTCTAGAGTTGAACGCCAGGTTGTAACGTGTTTCTAGCGTTCAACTCTGGTTTGTGACGTGTTTCTGGCGTTTAACTCCAGACAGCAGCGTAGAACTGGTGTTCAACGCCCTTTTACGTCATCTAAACTCAGCTAAAGTATGGACTATTATATATTGCTGGAAAGCCCTAGATGTCTACTTTCCAACGCAATTAGAAGCGCGCCATTTTGAGTTTTGTAGCTCTAGAAAATCCACTTTGAGTGCAGGGAGGTCAGAATCCAACAGCATCAGCAGTCCTTCTTCAACCTCTGAATATGATTTTTGCTCAAGTCCCTCAATTTCAGCCAGAAAATACCTGAAATTACAGAAAAACACACAAACTCATAGTAAAGTCCAGAAATGTGAATTTAACATAAAAACTAATGAAAATATCCCTAAAAGTAACCAGATTCTACTAAAAACATACTAAAAACAGTGCCAAAAAGCGTATAAATTATCCGCTCATCAGCCAACAAGGTACAAGGACAATTATGTGTCTTGAATCATATTCTTGAAGTACATTCTATGAGACTAGCTAAATAATAAGATCCCAATAATAAAGGAAAGAGAAAGAAAGGAAAGAAGGAAACAAGGAATAAGGCTAGGCACCAAGGGTTTTAATCTTGAGGCATGTGTCGGTGGTGTTTTTATGCAAAGGATCTGCTTGGATGAATAAGTTCTCAGGAGTGCTTCATCACTTGGTAACTTAGGTTAACTAACCCGGGATTATCAACTGAAAATCCACTATCAAGAGCAACCTTGCTGCAGAACACTTAGTAACCCAAAGAGGTGCTGGACACCAAGGCCTCAAGAAAAGAAAATAACAAACCATATGCCTGTGGTGTGCATGTATGGGGGAGAGAGACTTGAGGGAGTAGGTCCTTAGGGGTGTTTCAACACCTAGCACCTTAAACCAACTGGTTCGGGAGTGTTGGCTGAAAGCTTATCTTAAAGAGTCGCCCCCTCACAAAATACTTAGCCTAAGAATACAATAAACCCTGAAAAGAAGGGGGAGATCAATGAATAAGGATCTCATAGGATGCAATCGAGCGAGTATTCAAGAGCATGATAAGGACCTGAAAACCAGTAAAGGAATGAACCTAAGTTGTTATGTATGAAACCCCATAGACAAAGAACTTGACTTCTATAATAAGGATTTGTTTCTCTTGTTCTTTCATTCATCATTCTTATGTTTTAGTACCTGCTTAGGGACAAGCAAGCTTTAAGTTTGGTGTTGTGATGCCAGGACATCTTGGCCAGTTTCACTAACCTTTTTCTTTACTATTTTAGGGTAGTTTCATGCATTTTCTTAGTAAATAAGCAAGTTTTGGGTGAATATACACTTACATCTTGATTCAAGCAAACATTGTGAACTTTACATGATTTCATGAGAATTATGCATGAATTGAATGATAAAATGGATGATGCATGATCTCATGACTTGAAACAAACCTTTGATGCACCTTGTTTGTTTGATTTCAGGACAAAGGATGCAAAGAAGAGCCATGTTAGCAACCACGTTAGTCTCACTAACGTGACCACTAACATGGAATGGGAGCAAGCTTGCAACATTAGTGGTAAAAGTAAACACCACTAACGTTCCAAAAGACCACACATAGCCACGTTAAGAGTCACATTAATCCAATTAACGTGAACTCTAACGTGGAATAAGAAGAGATCGCCAACGTTAGTGACACTCACCTTTGTCACTAACGCTGAATCAGGCCAAGATTGCCTACGTTAGTGGTCACGTTAAGACTACTAACGTGAATGGTAACGTGGAGCAAGGGATGATATGCCAACGTTAGTGACACTAACCTTTGTCACTAACGTTGGAGATGGCAAGCACACCCACATTAGTTGTCATGTTAATGCCATTAACGTGAAGCACTAACGTGGAAGGAAGGCGCATTTTGAAGCGTTAGTGACAAAGGTAAGTGTCACTAACGCCCTCGAACCTTGGCATGCCTACGTTAAGGGCCATGTTAGTTACACTAACGTCGACCGTTAACGTGGGAAAAAGGGACAAGGAGCAGCATTATTGGCAAAAGTAAGTGCCAATAATGCTAGCGAAGGACTAAGAGGCCACGTTGGTGGTCACGTTAGTGCCACTAACGTTGAAGTTAACGTGGTGCATTTGGGTTGGGCCGTTAGTGATAAAGTTAGTGTCACTAACGTCTTCGAACCAGAATCTGCACTTAATGTTAACTTCACTAACGTCCCAACTAACTGCATGCCATACCTGACTCACTCTTTTCCTGCAAGCAAGGCTGAGCCCACTGAAGATTGTAACTGCGTCAACTAAGGATCAAAGGCCCATACCCAAGACTTGAAGAGCTAACTAGAAGATCAGAGAAGAGTAGTATATATAGGGGTATTTTTGAACTAGAAAAGGGGAGGAGGGATCTGTAATTTGGAGGGCGACACTTTTGTACATTTTACTTTCTCTGCAAATTTCTAGTTTAATTACAGAATGCACTATTCTCTATCATCTTCCATTTCCAGAGCTATGAACAACTAAACTCCTTTTCATTGGGTTAGGGAGCTCTGTTGTAATTTGATGGATCAATTATAGTTTTCATTCTTCTTCTTCTTTCTTTTCTCTTGATTTACTAGAAAGCTTTCGATCTTAAATCAATTGGTTAGTTGTCTTGAAAAAGAAACTCTCCATAATTGGATCTCCTCTAAGCCTTGAAAAAGAGATGAGGAGATCATGCTAGAATTACTTTCTCATGTTGTACCAAATTGGGGTTTGGATGGATATAGTGACATATAATCCTAACAACACTTTGATTTGGAAATACATGTGGTATAATCAGTGACCATACTTCATCTCTTCCCATGAGCAATTAAATCAAGGAATTGGGCAATTGTTCAAGCTTAAAGAGATTGGGTTGCCAAGGAATTGGGATCCAATCACTTAAGATTGCCAAGGAGATCAATGAATGCATTGATTGAGGAAGAGATGAGAATGAACTTGATTCGGAGAATACAACATCTCCTATGCCCAATGAATTCCCCATTTCAGATCCTACCCATTCTCTTTACCTTCTGTCATTTACTTTTATGCTCATCTCCCCAAATCCCCATTTAAGATTCTGCAATTTACATTCCGCCATTTATTTCTAACACTTACATTTTCTGTTATTTGCTTTCCCGCCATTTAGTTTTCTGCAATTTCTCAACTCAATTTCTGCTTAGCTCAACTAGAATATTCCTCTAATTAAAGTTGCTTGACCAATCAATTCCTGTGGGATTCAACCTCACTCTATTGTGAGTTTTTACTTGACGACAATTTGGTATACTATCCGAAGGAAAATTTGTTGAGAGACAAGTTTCCGTGCATCAACCCATAATCATATCAGATTCACCACTAATCATAGTCACTAGTATATATCTCAATCATAGTTTTTATCCTAATCCTCATATAAATCCTCACGTTATGACATAAGCCTCTAATCAATTGACTCAACCATAATCATATTCTCAACCAATCATAACCCCTTCTGTTATTAAAACAACTACCATTGTCAATCCGTAAGTGGGACAAAGCCACCGTTCTCACCGTGGGCGGGACGAACCACCATCCCACAACATCAATTCTAATTCTCATTTCAACCAATTTCAGAAGATATAACAAATCATAACCCCATTAAATTATTAAATTAATCAACCTCCTCAACTCGCGAGCAGGACTATGCTATCGTCTTCACCGTAGGAGGGACGAACCACCATCCCTACAACATTTGAGATATTTTGTTTATAGGTTTTATAAGGGGATAACCCAATTTAAATTTATTAATTTCATCCCCAATGATATTAAGGTCAAAAGTATGGTTTTTAGAGTTCACAAGGAGGTTACGGGGGATTAAAAACTCACTGAAAAAAAATAAATAGTTCAAAAATAGCATTTCAGCAAAAATAGGAAATCGTGCGTTTACATGCCTTATACGTATGTATGGAACCTGAAACAGGTCTCGCAAGAAATGGGAATCGTGCGTACGCGCAAATCTTGGTTTGGCCACTAATTCTGCAAATTCTGCATATTTTAGTTTTAAATACCAATTTTTCAACACCCATAACTTTTCTACAAAAATCGTTTTCCTTCTGTTCTTCGACTGTCTTAAAGTAGACATTCTCAATTTTAATTCAAGATAAATTTCACTCAATTTCAAGCTCCGAATGCCAATTTATGACCCATCGAAGTTGGCTAAAATTACCAAATTACACAATTTCTACACAATTCATTTATACCATTTCTCAAATCCTTTTCTTTTAACACCCATATCAATCAACTCCATGCATCATTTACAATCAATTATTAATATCAATTCTAAAAATCATATCATTTTCATTCAAATCTCAAAACCAATAATTTTAATCAATTACCCAACTTTACCTCCTTCTTAATCCCACCTTCTTGTAACTCCCAAACAACCATCAATCAATCATTACAATCTAATCTCATAGTACATTTACAATAATTCCAATCTTAACAATATACCATAACTCACCAAACACTCAATTATTCACCAAACATTAATTTCCATTCCCAAAATTGTATTCTTTCACATTCAAACTCAAAATCAATAATTTTATCATCCAAATCCAATTTCATATATCTTTCACAACAATTCCAAACTAAACAATTTTACCACAGCACAATCAATGCATGCTCATAACTCACATAGCTCACTCAATTTCGCCAAACATACCAAGACTTACCCAATCACGGTAACCCTGCCTAAAAATTTATTTAATATGGGTGTAACTGGATGCGTGAGCATCTTTTCCTTATTTTCTATTTATTTTAAGTTAGAATTTATTGAGTTTAATTAATCCTCTTTGGATACTACTTTGAATTGTTTTGGTGTTTTAATTATTTCTGGTAAAGTTCGGATCAGTTTGGCAGAGTTTGTATGCAAGAAAAGAGAAGAATTGGAAGCTACCAAGCTGGCGCTAAACACGGACCTGGGCGTTTAGCGCCAAGAGCTCAGAGAAGCGTGGAAGCCCTCTACCCATTGGGGCGCTAAACGCCAAACCTAGCGTTTAACACCAGGAACTCAAAATCGAAAGGGAGCTTCCTACCAACAAGGGCGCTAAACGCTGCAACTGGCATTTACCGCCAGCAATCCAGATCACATTCTCACCAATGGAGCATCTTTAGTTAGATTTAGCTTTTAATTGTTTTATTTCACTTTATTTTAGTTATTTTTAATTATTTTTAATTACAAACAAAATCTTTTAGATTTAGAATTTATTATTTTATTTTAGTTTCAAATCAAATTAGATTAGATATAAAAGGGAAAAGATTCACTCTTCGAGAGATCTTCTCTCTTATGCACTTTCACATTATTCGAACCCTGGTTTTCTCTCTGAAGCATGAGCCACTAAACCTCCTTGGTTAAGGTTAGCAGCTCTGTTTATTTATATAGATTAAGACTATTATTATTCTGTTTTAATTAATGTATTGATTCAGTTTCAAGGATTACTTTCGTTCTTTATCTTATGAATCTGGGTAGATCGAAAGAATAACCCTTATTCTATATGCGTTCTTGTGATTCTCAACAGAGTTATCTCGCTTGAACACTAGCTTGAATGTAAATTCCTCCTAAATTGCTAATTACTGGGACTTAACAAGATACGTGACATATAATCCTCTTATATATGGGTAATTAGGATTTTTGTGGCCAATAAGCTAGAATTGAACCTAACTCTCTAATCAAAATTAAGTGACCAAGACATTGGCGGTTAACTAGGTTAGAGGACACTAAATCACTAAGACATTAAGGTTTAGTCACTGATAGTTTGTCATGAAATGAATCTTACATGATTAAAATAGTTGGTAAGAAACCTTAATCTAGAAAAATAAATAACTCAAAAACCTCAACTGCCTTCTCTCATATATTTTACACCAAAATCCACTGTTTGCTTTTTTACTCTTTGAATCACTATTTAATGCTTTTGAACCCCAAATCATCACTTTCTGCTTGCCTGACTAAGTGAGTCATTCGACTATTATTTTTCAATCCATTAATCCTCGTGGGATTGACCCTTACTCATCTGAGGTATTAATTGGTACGACCTGGTGCACTTGCCGGTTCAGTTGTGGACATTCCAAAAATCCACACCAAATTTTTAGCGCCGTTGCCGGAGATTGACTGTGATTGACAACTAACCGTTGTCTGATTGCTTAGATTAGGCATTTTTAGCTTTTGATTTTTTATTTATTTTGTTCTTTAATTTTTGAAAATTTAGTTTAATTTTATTTTAAAATTTTCTCTTAATTTTTGAAATTAAGTTTGGTGTGCCCCTTAGTAATTTTATTTTTTTTTCTCGACTAGTTTTTTTCAGTTATTTTTGAATTTAGTGTTTACTTCCTTAGCTGCTGATTTTCGAATTCTTTGTGTTATTTGTTCAGTTTAATTTTATTTATTTTATTTTTTTCACACAGGATGCTTCATTGAAAATTCTCTGCACTCTGACATAGAGATTCCCACCTTTTCTCTGTTTTCTATTGTTTATGAGCAGGAATAGGAACAAAGAACCTCTCCTAGATTTTGATCCTGAAATTGAGAAGATGATAAGCGGATAATTTATACGCTTTTTGGCATTGTTTTTAGTATGTTTTTAGTAGGATCTAGCTACTTTTAAGGATGTTTTTATTAGTTTTATGTTAAATTCACATTTCTGGACTTTACTATGAGTTTGTGTGTTTTTCTGTGATTTCAGGTATTTTCTGGCTGAAATTGAGGGACTTGAGCAAAAATCAGATTCAGAGGTTGAAGAAGGACTGCTGATGCTATTGGATTCTAACCTCCCTGCACTCAAAGTGGATTTTCTGGAGCTACAGAACTCGAAATGGCGCGCTTCTAATTGCGTTGGAAAGTAGACATCCAGGGCTTTCCAGCAATATATAATAGTCTATACTTTAGCCAAGAATAGACGACGTAAACTGGCGTTCAACGTCAGCTTTCTACCCAAACCTGGCGTCCAGTGCCAGAAAAGGAGCCAAAACCAGAGTTGAACGCCCAAACTGGCACAAAAGCTGGCGTTCAACTCCAAGAGGGACCTCTACACGTGAAACACTCAGGCTCAGCCCAAGCACACACCAAGTGGGCCCAGGAAGTGGATTTATGCATCAATTACTTACCCATGTAAACCCTAGTAGCTAGTTTATTATAAATAGGACATTTTACTATTGTATTAGGCATCTTTGATCAGTTGTATGCTATCTTAGATCACAATTGAGGGCTGGCCTCTCGTCCATGCCTGGACTATCACTTATGTATTTTTAACGGTAGAGTTTCTACACTCCATAGATTAAGGTGTGGAGCTCTGCTGTTCCTCAAAGATTAATGCAAAGTACTACTATTTTCTATTCAATTCATCTTATTTCACTTTTAAGATATCCATTCGCACCCAAGAACGTGATGAAGGTGATAATTATGTGTGACGCTCATCACCATTCTCCCCTATGAACACGTGCCTGACAAACACTTCCGTTCTACATGAAATAAGCTTGAATGAGTATCTCTTAGATCTCCTAACCAGAATCTTCGTGGCGTAAGCTAGAATGATGGCGGCATTCAAGAGAATCCGGAAAGTCTAAACCTTGTCTGTGGTATTCCGAGTAGGATTCAATGATTGAATGACTGTGACGAGCTCCGAACTCGCGATTGCAGGGCGTTAGTGACAGACGCAAAAGGATAGTAAATCCTATTCCAGCATGATCGAGAACCGACAGATGAATAGCCGTGCCGTGACAGGGTGCGTGAGCATATTATTCACTGAGAGGATAAGATGAAGCCATTGACAAGGGTGATGCCTCCAGACGATTAGCCGTGCCGTGACAGGGCATTGGATCATTTTCCCGAGAGATGACCGAAAGTAGCCATTGACAGTGGTGATGTATCACATAAAGCTAGCCATGGAAAGGAGTAAGAATGATTGGATGAAGATAGCAGGAAAACAGAGGTTCAGAGGAATGAAAAGCATCTCCATTCGCTTATCTGAAATTCCTACCAATGATTTACATAAGTACCTCTATCCCTATTCTATTATTTATTATTCGAAAACATCATTATCAATTTATATCTGCCTGACTGAGATTTACAAGGTGACCATAGCTTGCTTCATACCATTGGCCATGTCTAGTGTTTTGGACCGGAGCTTTCATTGAAAGCTTGGCTGGCTAGTGAGCCATGTCTAATTCCTGGACTGAAGCTTTAGACTAAGAATGCAACATTCCTGGAATTCATGTTAAAAATTTTGGAATCCTTATTTTTTCTTTTTCATATAATTTTCGAAAAAAAAATCCAAAAAAATTAGAAAATCATAAAAATCAAAAATATTTTTTTGTTTCTTGTTTGAGTCTTGAGTCATGTTATAAGTTTGGTGTCAATTGCATGTGCATCTTGCATTTTTCGAAAATTCTCATGCATTCATGGTGTTCTTCATGGTCTTCAAGTTGTTCTTGGTAAGTCTTCTTGTTTGATCTTGATGATTTTTTGTTTTGTGTCTTTTCATGTTTATCATATGCATTCTTGAATTCTTAGTGCGTAAGCATTAAAGAATTCTAAGTTTGGTGTCTTGCATGTTTTCTTTGCATTAAAAATTTTTCAAAATTATGTCTATGATGTTCATCTTGACATTCATAGTGTTCTTGGTGTTCATCTTGACATTCATAGCATTCTTGCACGCATTCATTGCTTTCTTGTTTTTCTCTCTCATCAAAAAAAAATTTCATGTTTTGATCTAAAAATTTCATGCATTGCATCTTTTTCTTGTTTTTCTCTCTCATCAAAAAAATTCAAAAATCAAAAAATATCTTTCCCTTTTTCTCTCATCAAATTCGAAAATTTGAATTGACTTTTTCAAAAATTTTTAAAATCAAATCGTTTCTCATGAGTCAAATCAAATTTTCAATTTGAAAATCTTATCTTTTTCAAAATCTTTTTCAAAAATCAAATCTTTTTCAAAATTTTTGGTTATTTTTGAAAATTCCAAAAATATTTTTCAAAAGTCTTTTTCTTATTTTTATCACAAATTTTCGAAAATAACAATAACAATTAATGTTTTGATTCAAAAATTTGAAGTTTGTTACTTGCTTGTTAAGAAAGATTCAAACTTTAAGTTCTAGAATCATATCTTGTGATTTCTCATGAATCAAGTCATTAATTGTGGTTTTAAAAATCAAATCTTTTTCAAAACTAATTTCTATCATATCTTTTCAAAAAATATCTTCTTATCTTATCTTTTTTAAAAATTTGATTTCAAAATATCTTTTCTAACTTCCTAACCTCTTATCTTTTCAAAATTTGTTTCAACTAACTAACTAACTTTTTGTTTGCTTCTTACCTTTTTCAAAACTACCTAACTAACTCTCTCTCTCTCTCTAATTTTCGAAAATATCTCCCCTCTTTTTCAAAAAAATTTCTTTTTAATTAACTAATTATTCTTATTTTTATTTTTAATTTTAAAAATTTTTCGAAAAAATACTAACAATTTTCAAAAACCATTTTCGAAAATCACTAACTCTTTTTCAAAATAATTTTCGAAAATTCTCCCTCTCCCATCTCATTCTATTTATTCATTCATATCCTAACATCTCATCTCACATATCTAGCCTCCTCACAGTTGTGTTTCTTCCATTATATTACATTCTTTGTCTCCCCCTCTTCTTTTACTCACACAGGGATCCCTATACTGTGGTATAAAGGATCTCTATTATTATTATTATTTTTCTGTGCCTTCTTCTTTGTCATATGAGCAGGAGCAAGGATAAGAACATTCTTGTGGAAGCAGATCCAGAACCTGAAAGGACTCTGAAGAGAAAATTAAGAGAAGCTAAATTACAACAATCCAGAAATAACCTTTCAGAAATTTTCGAACAGGAAAAGGAGATGGCAGCCGAAAATAATAATAATGTAAGGAAGATGCTTGGTGACTTTACTGCACCTAATTCCAATTTACATGGAAGAAGCATCTCCATTCCTGCCATTGGAGCAAACAACTTTGAGCTGAAACCTCAATTAGTTTCTCTGATGCAGCAGAACTGCAAGTTTCATGGACTTCCATCTGAAGATCCTTTTCAGTTCTTAACTGAATTCTTGCAGATATGTGATACTGTTAAGACTAATGGAGTAGATCCTGAAGTCTACAGGCTCATGCTTTTCCCTTTTGCTGTAAGAGACAGAGCTAGATTATGGTTGGATTCTCAACCCAAAGACAGCCTGAACTCTTGGGATAAGCTGGTCACGGCTTTCTTAGCCAAGTACTTTCCTCCTCAAAAGCTGAGCAAGCTTAGAGCTGATGTTCAAACCTTCAGACAGAAAGAAGGTGAATCCCTCTATGAAGCTTGGGAAAGATACAAACAGTTGACCAAAAAGTGTCCTTCTGACATGCTTTCAGAATGGACCATCCTGGATATATTCTATGATGGTTTATCTGAGCTATCAAAAATGTCACTGGACACTTCTGCAAGTGGATCCATTCACCTAAAGAAAACGCCTGCAGAAGCTCAAGAACTCATTGACATGGTTGCTAATAACCAGTTCATGTACACTTCTGAAAGGAATCCTGTGAGTAATGGGACGCCTATGAAGAAGGGAGTTCTTGAAGTTGATACTCTGAATGCCATATTGGCTCAGAATAAAATATTGACTCAGCAAGTCAATATGATCTCTCAGAGTCTGCATGGAATGCAAGCTGCATCCAACAGTACTCAAGAGGCTTCTTATGAAGAAGAAGCTTATGATCCTGAGAACCCTGCAATAGCAGAGGTGAATTACTTAGGTGAACCTTATGGAAACACCTATAACTCATCATGGAGAAATCATCCAAATTTCTCATGGAAGGATCAAAAGCCTCAACAAGGCTTTAATAATGGTGGAAGAAACAGGTTTAATAATAATAAACCTTTTCCATCATCCACTCAGCAACAGACAGAGAACTCTGAACAAAATGCTTCTAATTTAGCAAACTTAGTCTCTGATCTATCTAAGGCCACTGTGAGTTTCATGAATAAAACAAGGTCTTCCATTAGAAATTTGGAAGCACAAGTGGGCCAGCTGAGTAAAAGGATCACTGAAATCCCTCCCAGTACTCTCCCAAGCAATACAGAAGAGAACCCAAAAGGAGAGTGCAAGGCCATTGACATAAGCAAAATGGCCGAACCCAATGAGGGAGAGGAGAACGTGAATCCCAAGGAGGAAGACCTCCTGGGACGTCTAGTGACCAATAAGGAGCTTCCCTCTGAGGAACCAAAGGAATCTGAGACTTATCTAGAGACCATAGAGATTCCATTGAACCTCCTTATGCCCTTCATGAGCTCTGATGAGTATTCCTCTTCTGAAGAGAATGAGGATGTTACTAAAGAGCAAACTGCCAAGTTTCTTGGTGCAATCATGAAGCTGAATGCCAAATTATTTGGCATTGATACTTGGGAAGTTGAACCTCCCTTGTTCATCAATGAACTAAGTGATCTGGATCAACTGACATTGCCTCAGAAGAGACAGGATCCTAGAAAGTTCATAATACCTTGTACCATAGGCACCATGATCTTTAAGGCTCTGTGTGACCTTGGTTCAGGAATAAACCTCATGCCCCTCTCTGTAATAGAGAAACTGGGAATCTATGGGGTGCAAGCTGCTAGAATCTCATTAGAGATGGCAGACAACTCAAGAAAACAAGCTTATGGACAAGTAGAGGATGTGTTAGTAAAGGTTGAGGGCCTTTACATCCCTACTGATTTCATAGTCCTGGATACTGGAAAGGAAGAGGACGAATCCATCATCCTAGGAAGACCTTTCCTGGTCACAGCAAGAGCTGTGATTGATGTTGACAGAGGTGAACTAGTCCTTCGATGGAATGAGGACTCCCTTGTGTTTAAAACTCAAGAATCTCCCTCTGCAAACATAGAGAGGAAGCAGAAAAAGCTTCTCTCAAAGCAGAGTCAACCAGAGCCCCTACAGTCAAACTCTAAGTTTGGTGTTGGGAGGCCACAACCAAACTCTAAGTTTGGTGTTGAACTCCCATATCCAAACTCTAAGTTTGGTATTGGAGAGTCTCAACAAAGCTCTGCACATCTGTGAGGCTCCATGAGAGCCCACTGTCAAGCTATTGACACTAAAGAAGCGCTTGTTGGGAGGCAACCCAATTTTTATTTATCTAACTATATTTTCCTTAGTTATATGTCTTTGTAGGTTCATGATCATGTGGAGTCACAAAATAAATATAAAAATTGAAAACGGAATCAAAAACAGCAGAAGAAAAATCACACCCTGGAGGAGCATCTATCTGGCGTTCAGCGCCAGAACAGAGCATGGTGTTGGCGCTGAACGCCCAAAATGGGCAGCTTCTAGGCGCTGAACGCCAGAACAGGCATGGTTCTGGCGTTCAACGCCAGAAATGGCACACAAATGGGCGTTGAACGCCCAGAGTTGGGTACAAAGGCATTTTTACATGCCTAATGGGTGCAGGGACGTAAATCCTTGAACACCTCAGGATCTGTGGACCCCACAGGATCCACTCAGAATCTGTGGACCCCACAGGATCCCCACCTACCTCTACTCACTTCTTCTCACCACTTTCTTTCACACAACCCCATAAACACTCTTCCCCAAAAACCCTTCACCAATCACCTCAAACTCTCTTCCCCATCACCTCTTCACCACTCACATCCATCCACTCTTCCCCATAAACCTACCTCATAAACTCCACCTACCTTCAAAATTCAAAACCAATTTCCCACCCAAACCCACCCATATGGCCGAACCTTAACCCCCCTCCCTTCCCTATATAAAGCCCTCCATTCTTCATCAACTTCACACAACACACCCCTCTACACTCCTCTTGGCCGAAACCACATCTCCCTCTCCCTCTCCATATTTCTTCTTCTTCTTCTTCTATTCTTTTGTTTATTGCTCGAGGGCGAGCAATATTCTAAGTTTGGTGTGGTAAAAGCATAGCTTTTTTTGTTTTTCCATTACCATTGATGGCACCTAAGACCGGAGAATCCTCTAGAAAGGGGAAAGGGAAGACAAAAAGCTTCCACATCCGAGTCATGGGAAATGGAAAGGTTCATCTCCAAAGCCCATCAAGACCACTTCTATGATGTTGTGGCCAAGAAGAAGGTGATCCCTGAGGTTGGGAAGTTCTAACAAATCCCATCCAACAAGTCGGCATCCTAATGGTTCAAGAGTTCTATGCCAATGCATGGATCACCAAGAACCATGATCAAAGTAAGAACCCGGATCCAAAGAACTATGTTACAATGGTTCGGGGGAAATACTTAGATTTTAGTCCGGAGAATGTGAGGTTGGCGTTCAACTTGCCAAACATGGAAGAGAACGCACGCCCCTACACAAGGAGAGTCAACTTTGATCAAAGGTTGGACCAAGTCCTTATCGACATATGTGTAGAAGGAGCTCAATGGAAGATTGACTCTAAAGGCAAGCCGGTTCAACTAAGAAGATTGGACCTCAAGCCTGTAGCTAGAGGATGGTTGGAGTTCATTCAATGCTCAATCATTCCCACTAGCAACCGGTCTGAAGTTACTATAGACCGGGCCATCATGATCCATAGTATCATGATTGGAGAAGAGGTGGAAGTTCATGAGATTATACCTCAAGAACTCTACAAGGTGGCTGACAAGTCCTCCACTATGGCAAGGTTAGCCTTCCCTCACCTCATTTGTCATCTATGTTACTCAGCTGGAGCTTTCATAGAAGGAGATATCCTCATTAAAGAGGACAAGCCCATCACTAAGAAAAAGATGGAGCAAGCAAGAGAGCCCAGTCATGGAGCTCAAGAGGCGCAAGAAGCTCATTTCCATGAGATCCCGGAGATACCTCAAATGCACTTTCCTCCACAAAATTATTGGGAGCAAATCAACACCTCCCTAGGAGAATTGAGTTCCAATATGGGACAACTAAGGGTGGAACATCAAGAGCACTCCATCATGCTTCATGAAATAAGAGAAGATCAGAAAGCAATGAGGGAGGAGCAACAAAGACAAGGAAGAGACATAGAAGAGCTCAAGGACATCATTGGTTCCTCAAGAAGGAAACGCCACCATCACTAAGGTGGATTCATTCCTTGTTCTTGCTTTCTCTGTTTTTCGTTTTCTATGTTATGTGCTTATCTATGTTTGTGTCTTCATTACATGATCATTAGTAGTTAGTAACTTTGTCTTAAAGTTATAAATGTCCTATGAATCCATCACCTCTCTTAAATGAAAAATGTTTTAATTCAAAAGAACAAGAAGTACATGAGTTTTGAATTTATCCTTGAACTTAGTTTAATTATATTGATGTGGTGACAATGCTTCTTATTTTCTGAATGAATGCTTGAACAGTGCATATGTCTTTTGAAGTTGTTGTTTAAGAATGTTAAATATGTTGGCTCTTGAAAGAATGATGACTAGGAGACATGTTATTTGATAATCTGAAAAATCATAAAAATGATTCTTGAAGCAAGAAAAAGCAGCAAAGAACAAAGCTTGCAGAAAAAAAAAATAGGCGAGAAAAAAAAATAGAAAAAAAAAGCAAGCAGAAAAAGCCAAAAGCTCTTAAAACCAAAAGGCAAGGGCAAATAAAAAGGATCCCAAGGCTTTGAGTATCAGTGGATAGGAGGGCCTAAAGGAATAAAATCCTGGTCTAAGCGGCTAAACCAAGCTGTCCCTAACCATGTGCTTGTGGCGTGTAAGTGTCAAGTGAAAACTTGAGACTGAGCGGTTAAAGTCAAGGTCCAAAGCAAAAAAAGAGTGTGCTTAAGAACCCTGGACACCTCTAATTGGGGACTTTAGCAAAGCTGAGTCACAATTTGAAAAGGTTCACCCAATTATGTGTCTGTGGCATTTATGTTTCCGGTGGTAATACTGGAAAACAAAGTGCTTAGGGCCACGGCCAAGACTCATAAAGAAGTTGTGTTCAAGAATCATCATACTGAACTAGGAGAGTCAATAACACTATTCGAAATCTGAAGTTCCTATAGATGCCAATCATTCTAAACTTCAATGGATAAAGTGAGATGCCAAAACTATTCAAGAGGCAAAAAGCTATAAGTCCCGCTCATATGATTAAAGCTCTGTTTCATTGATAGTTTGGAATTTATAGTATATTCTCTTCTTTTTATCCTATTTGATTTTCAGTTGCTTGGGGACAAGCAACAATTTAAGTTTGGTGTTGTGATGAGCGGATAATTTATACGCTTTTTGGCATTGTTTTTAGTATGTTTTTAGTAGGATCTAGCTACTTTTAGGGATGTTTTTATTAGTTTTATGTTAAATTCACATTTCTGGACTTTACTATGAGTTTGTGTGTTTTTCTGTGATTTCAGGTATTTTCTGGCTGAAATTGAGGGACTTGAGCAAAAATCATATTCAGAGGTTGAAGAAGGACTGCTGATGCTGTTGGATTCTAACCTCTCTGCACTCAAAGTGGATTTTCTGGAGCTACAAAACTCGAAATGGCGCGCTTCTAATTGCGTTGGAAAGTAGACATCCAGGGCTTTCCAGCAATATATAATAGTCCATACTTTAGCCAAGAATAGACGACGTAAACTGGCGTTCAACGCCAGCTTTCTACCCAAACCTGGCGTCCAGCGCCAGAAAAGGAGCCAAAACCAGAGTTGAACGCCCAAACTGGCACAAAAGCTGGCGTTCAACTCCAAGAGGGACCTCTACACGTGCAACACTCAGGCTCATCCCAAGCACACACCAAGTGGGCCCAGGAAGTGGATTTATGCATCAATTACTTACCCATGTAAACCCTAGTAGCTAGTTTATTATAAATAGGACCATTTACTATTGTATTAGGCATCTTTGATCAGTTGTATGCTATCTTAGATCACAATTGAGGGCTGGCCTCTCGACCATGCCTGGACTATCACTTATGTATTTTTAACGGTAGAGTTTCTACACTCCATAGATTAAGGTGTGGAGCTCTGCTGTTCCTCAAAGATTAATGCAAAGTACTACTATTTTCTATTCAATTCATCTTATTTCGCTTCTAAGATATCCATTCGCACCCAAGAACGTGATGAAGGTGATGATTATGTGTGCCGCTCATCACCATTCTCCCCTATGAACACGTGCCTGACAAACACTTCCGTTCTACATGAAATAAGCTTGAATGAGTATCTCTTAGATCTCCTAACCAGAATCTTCGTGGCATAAGCTAGAATGATGGCGGCATTCAAGAGAATCCAGAAAGTCTAAACCTTGTCTGTGGTATTCCGAGTAGGATTCAATGGTTGAATGACTGTGACGAGCTCCGAACTCGCGATTGCAGGGCGTTAGTGACAGACGCAAAAGGATAGTAAATCCTATTCCAGCATGATCGAGAACCGACAGATGAATAGCCGTGCTGTGACAGGGTGCGTGAGCATATTATTCACTGAGAGGATAAGATGAAGCCATTGACAAGGGTGATGCCTCCAGACGATTAGCCGTGCCGTGACAGGGTATTGGATCATTTTCCCGAGAGATGACCGAAAGTAGCCATTGACAGTGGTGATGTATCACATAAAGCTAGCCATGGAAAGGAGTAAGAATGATTGGATGAAGATAGCAGGAAAGCAGAGGTTCAGAGGAATGAAAAGCATCTCCATTTGCTTATCTGAAATTCCTACCAATGATTTACATAAGTACCTCTATCCCTATTCTATTATTTATTATTCGAAAACATCATTATCAATTTATATCTGCCTGACTGAGATTTACAAGGTGACCATAGCTTGCTTCATACCAACAATCTCCGTGGGATTCGACCCTTACTCACGTAAGGTATTACTTGGACGACCCAGTGCACTTGCTGGTTAGTTGTATCGAAGTTGTGAACCATGGTATTGGCACCATGTTATTGGCGCCATTGCCAGGGAAAGAAAGAGCCATGAATTTTACATAATTACAGTGTAATCACGATTACGCGTACCAAGTTGCTCACGTTGCCAGGGATTGTTCGAGCCTGGACATCACAATTTCGTGCACCAAAAGACTTTGAGGTGGTGCTTACAACAAGCAAGAGCTTATAAAGCTGGTGAAAACCTCAGGGATAATTTTGATAAGGAGGTTGAAGAGTCCACTATGGAGCTCAACAACAACAACAACAATGCAGTCAATGCAAATGTTGTTAATCAGAATGCTAATGGGCAACCTAGGAGGACTCTTGGCTCTTATACTGCTCCTAGCCTGGATTTCTATGGGAATAGCATTGTTGTACCCCCTGTTGCTGCTAACAACTTTGAGCTGAAACCTCAGTTGATCACTCTAATGCAACAAAATTGCTAGTTTCACGGACTCCCGCAAGAAGATCCCAACTTGTTTATTTCAAATTTCTTGTAGATCTATGATATTGTGAAGACTAATGGTGTGAATCCTAATGTCTACAAGCTACTTCTCTTTCCATTTGCTATGAGGATAGAGCAAAGCAGTGGCTTGATATTCAGCCCAAGGAGAGCTTGGACACTTGGCACAAGGTGGTCAACAGGTTTATGACTAAGTTCTTTCGTCCTCAAAAGCTGATTAAGCTGAGGACAGATGTTCAGACCTTCAGGCAGAGAGAGGTAGAGTCTCTCTATAAAGCCTGGAAAAGGTATAAGTAGATACTCAGAAAGTGTCCTCCTGATATGTTCTCAGACTAGATTCAAGTGAAGATATTCTATGATGGAGTTTCTGAGATTTCCAAAATGTCTCTAGATAATTCTATAGGAGGGTCATTCCACATGAAAAAGACCCCTGATGAGGCCATGGAGCTGAATGAAATGGTTGCTAACAACCAGTACTTATACTCTTTTGAAAGGACCTCTGTGACGAAGGGAGTCATTGAGTTGGATACATTGGATGCTATTCTTACCCAGAATAAGGCTATGTCTCAACAAATCAATGCCATTACACAACACTTGAGTGGAATATAAGTCTTAGCCGTCAGTACTCAAGACGCTTCTTATGATATGAGTGGTGGTTTCTCTCAAGGTGAGACTTATAACCATGGCCAGTTTATTCTTGAGCCAGTTAATTTCATGGACAACTCCTCCAGAAATTCTAACAATGATCCTTACTCTAAGACATTTAATCAGGGATAGAGGAATCATCCTAACTTTGGGTGGAGAGACCAATCTCAAAAGCAATCAAACTTCAATAACTCTCAGGGCAGTTTTAATCAGAATAATTTCAATAACCACCAATTTCAAGCCTCTCAGCCACCGCAAGCGCTCACTCGGTCTCAGAATACTCCTGACTTAGCCTCTATAGTTGCAGAACTCTCCAAGAATACTCACAGTTTTATGCAGGAGACCAGGGCTTCACTTCGGAACTTGGAGATACAAGTGGGTCAGTTGAGTAAGCAAATACCTGAGAGACTCTCTAACACTCTTCCTAGTAACACAGTGCCTAATCCAAGAGAATAGTGCAAGGTCATCACAGTGGTAAGTGAACCAGTGGCAAAGGAGGAAGTACAGGTTGCTGAAGGGTCAGAGAAATCAGAAAAGACTGAGAGTACCAAAGTACACGTCCAGAAGCTCCAAAAGGAGACCAAGGACAAACAATTCTCACAGTTCTTGAAGGTTTTTAGAAAGTTACAAATTAATATTCTTTTAGTGAGGTTCTAGAGCAAATGCCTCCCTATGTTATTATTTCATTAAATGATAGAAGACTGTAAATAATATTTTATATTTATTTTTACAATTTAATTAATATATATTTTGTAATTAAAATTAATATTTTGATATAAAGTTTTTAATATTATAAAATTTTCAATGCATAATGATTAAACTAAATAAAAAATATTTTTGTATGCATTTATATGTTTTATATTCATTTAAAAACAAAAAACTACACTTGTCATTTTAAAAATATTATATATTTAAATATATTTATGTATGCATGTATTAATATATTCTATATTTATAAAGTCTATTAATATTTTTTGTTTTATAATTTCTTTAAATTTTTATTTAATAAAATTTAATCATTTCTAAAAAAATTTTATTTTTGTCAGATAAATTAGACAACTTCTAATTCTAAACATCACAAACTCACGCACACTATACACACATATTTAAGGTTCTATTCACTATTTGGCCATTACTAAGGTTTGAATTCAATTGCAACATATTAAGAGGCACCATATATTGTCATTCAACAAAAGTCTCATCTATTTCATAAAAAGTTAAGCATCTAGTAAGCACAAATTTTTTGGGTCCATTTTAAAAGTACTCAATTAATAGAGAAAAAGATAAAGAGGTGCTTGACTTTTTGGCTTACATATATTTAAGTTTTTGACCTTCTCAAAATTTGGATACATTGATTTTTACTGTTCATTTGAGTTTGTCAGACCTAATGAAAAAGTTAAATGTGACTCTCATTATACTGACTCGGCCGATATGAATGTTCATGTGGGAGAGTTTTTAAAATGGGACAAATTAAATCCATGGATCGATATGTCCAAATTTTGAGAAAGTTAGAAAGTTAAATGTATTTTTAAATCTTTAGGAACTTAAATATTCGCAGACTAAAAAATTAAGGATCAATTTATCTTTTTGTCCAAACAATATCTATAAAAGAACAAACATTGAACATGTTTATAGACGCAGCTAAGACTTTATTTAAGTAGGAAATTATGTGCCTTTTTAATATGCTATATGCCTGTTTAAAATTTGACGAAAATCAAGTAGTAAATAAAAACTCTTAAATTAGGTATGCAAATATTGAATATGAATGAACTTATAATATAATGCCTAGCATTAGAAATTGTTCAATTAAAAAAAATTACACATCATTTGAAATAGAATTGGATATATCTAAAATAAACACAACAAACTCTGTGCTTATTAAATATGTCTTATTATTATAAATTATTGAATTTCATTAATTATAAATAAAAAATTACTATAAAATAAAATATTGATGGATCATAATAAATATAGAATATACTAGACATCACTAATGTATAAATAAATAAATATTTTTTAATATACAATACTTTAAATAAAAAATATAATTTTTTATTTTCAAATAATAAATATAAAATATATAAATATAAAAATATAAATTTTTTTTATTTATTAAGATCAACAATTATCATGCAATAAAAATTTTATAATATTAAAAAATTATATTAAAATAATATTTTTAATTACAACATAAAAATATAACATAATTAAATTTTATTTTATATTACTTAATAAATAATTTAAATTATTGTATTAAAATTTTGTTAAATAATTATTTTATTAAAAATATTATTATATAATATAAATTTTTATTGAAATATATATAAAAATGTAATTTATTTAAAAGTGTAGCTTCCTAGAAGGTGTAAATATTATTTTATATATTTAATAATAAATTACGTCAATAAATATTTTAAGAGTGTAGCTTCCGAAAAAAAAACAGGAATGAGAATATTGCCGGAAATTATTTTAACTATATTTATTAACGTAATTAGTTAATAAAAATATTATTATATAATATAAATTTGTATTGAAATATTTCCGACAAATTTATATAATAATATTTTTGTATTGAAATTTTATTAACTAATTACCTCAATAAATATTTTTGATAAATTAAATTTTTATAAATATTTCAATAAAAATTTATATTATATAATAATATTTTTAACAAAGTAATTATTTAATAAAATTTTGATATAACAATCTAAATTATTTATTAAATAATATAAAATAAATTTTAATTATTTTATATTTTTATGTTGCAGTTAAAAATATTATTTTAATATAATTTTTTAATATTATAAAAATTTTTATTGCATGATAATTGTTGATCTTAATAAATAAAAAAGATTTATAGTTTTTGGTATTTATATATTTTATATTTATTATTTGAAAATAAAAAGTTATGTTTTTCATTTAAAATATTATATATTAAAAGATATTTATTTATATACTAGTGATGATTAGTGTGTTTTATATTTATTATGGTCTACTAATATTCTTTTTTTATGGTAGCTTTTGATTTATATTTAATAAAATCAAATGATTTATAATAATATATAAGATACATTCTATGAAACACGGACACTTCGTTGTGTTACTATGTCCGTGTGTCGGAAACATTTCAGACACGACTACGATACTCACCGACACTCGTCCGACATGCGTGTCTGCTGTATCTAACCGTGTCTTAATAACAAATAAAAAATTCTTCTCTTGACATACACGCTTGGACACAGTTAAATACCATCACATGTCAGCGTGTTTAGTCTTATTCTTAACATCTATTCTTAAAATAAATTTAAAAATAGTATATATTATTATTTATTAAAACAAAAAATATTTTAAATAATTTATATAATTAAAATAAGACATTAAAAATAATTAAAAAATTATTTACATTTTAATATCAGAAAATATAAAAAAAATCACTACAATTTGTCTAAAAAATACTTTATATTTTATATGTATGAGTGTCTCTGTGTCATAAAATTTTAAAATTTGCGTGTCAGCATATTCCGTATTGTGTCGTATTCCATATCCATATCAACGTCCGTGCATCATAGAACACATTCAATAAGCACAAAATTATTGTGCTTATTTTAGACATGCCAATAAAATTTACATGCATGAATGAACAGATATGACATTAATTAAAAATGGTGGAAAACAAAGAAAGGACTAGTTAGCTAAATCTCTTAGAATGGATATGACATTTGTTTAATATGCATTTAAATGTGACTATGCTATTTTTCCTATATATATATATATATTTTTTTTTTGGTCAAGACTTTTTTTTTTCCTATATATAAGTCGCACCAATATAACGAAATTTATGAGTTACAGTTTAAGATGTACGGGCCTTTTGCGATTTACTTGTTTGGGAGTTAGAAGGCAACTCATTGTTGCTATTTATTGATGTTCGCTGAACTTGCATGCTCCAGCTGAAAATCTTGTAAAAGTCGAATTGTCAAAGAAACTATTCATTGAGTCTGACTTCTTACCCACCGAGCTGGCCATGTTCACTCTTGTTGATGGCTATTTCTTCGGAGAATTTTAAATAACTTCAGAATTTTAAAATAATTAATTCGTTTTTTGTTATTGCAATCATTTATCTTTTAGCCACCACTAAGATAAAAGATCTCAAAAACAATTTTTATTAAAGATGCCTACGTGGCAAGACCTAAACCATACATTCTAAGCCACATTTTTCATTACAAAACACTTAAAATCATAGCATTTTATAAAAAAAGCGTCACCTAATGGAAAAAAGTAAATCAGAAGATTTAAGAGAAGAAATAATTAAATTATCAAAATTAATAGATCAAAAACTAATGATTTTAACTAATGTTAATTGTAATGACACCGAATTCTTAAAATCAATACAAAATAATTTTTCTCAAAATTTTTATTTTACTATAAATTTTATTGAAGGACTTCAAAAACCTGAAAAAACTTATATTTCACACGGAGTTTCTAAAAAATGTTACCATGGAAATGATTCTCCACATCTTTATCATAATTTTAACCCACAATTAAATTCTATAGTAGATATGTTTGAAGAAATATTAGTATCCATAAAATTTCAAAGAAATAAGGAAAAAGAAAAACCTAATATAAACGAAATTGAACAGATATTAAATAAATATTTTCAAAAAGATAATCCCAAAAAAGAAAAATTTCAAAATATAGCCAACATAACAGAACTAAAAGTAAAACCACCATTAAAATTATGAATATTTAAGAAAAATTAGAAGAAGTTACAATGCTTTTTAAACAATTAAAAATGGCTCAAGAAAATAATATTATGGAACAAGAATTTCAAATAGAAGAAGAACTAGTAAATTCTGAAAATATAAAAAATGAAGAACACATTCTAGACTATTCAAGTGATGAAGAACCAGCAATTCTAATACAAGTAAAAAATGAAGCTGGAACATCCAAGGATAATCAATCTCAATTTAAATGGGAAACAGGTTTTAAAAATTATGCTTTTAAAAAGGGATTTATGAATAAAAATTCAAAGTATACAAAAATACCATCAAATACGTTTCTAAAATCCAGGAACTGGAAGGAGAAAGAATGCTCGATTTAGACTGTAAAAAGAATGAAAAAGAAATTTTCAAGAACTGGTTGAATTCCTTCTTATTAGAAGCCTTTACTAATCCAAAACTTAGTGAATTGTTTGGAGGAGATATCTGGAATTATATAGGGTTTCATACTAAAGGAACTGTAAGAGATTATATGACATCAATAGAAAACAAAATAATAGAAGCAATAAAAACATCAGTTTATGATAAGATATTACATATAATGATGATTCTGTATAGAGAATTTTTCAGAAAAAATATTATAGATCATAGACAAGAAGTTTATAATAAAGAATATCAAGAAGCAAAAAACCATTTAGCTAATATTCAAATATATGATTTATGTAATGTGGAATCTTATATATGTGAATATAGAATACATTATTATAAAATTAAAAGAAGAAGATAAAGACCATTATCTTAGTATGTATATAACAAAACTTCCATACCCTATTAATGAATTTATAATGGGAAGATTTATAAGAGAAATAAATAAAGGAACAATTGAAAATAATTTTGGCGGAGCAACCTCTGCAATAAGAGAGGAAATAAAAGAACGTTGTATGCAAGAAGCGACTCAAAAAAGATTTGAAAATATAATTAGAATTTGCTGTCAAGATAATGAAGAAATTCCTCAAAAATATGGTCTTAATAAAAATTTTTAAAGAAAAAAAATATTAATTTAGAAAAAGAAAATACTATCCAAACTGAAGAAAAAAGAGGTATTTTAGAAAAAGAAATAACAATAAAAACAAAAGACAAAAAAATAACTATTGCCCAAATAAAAAAGAAAATTGTAAGTGTTGGTATTGCCAAGAAGAAAGACACTATGCAAATGAATGTCCAAAAAAGAAGGATAAAAAGGACCTTACTAAACAATTAGAAATTGCTAAGTCTTGTTTTATGGAACCATTAGAAGAATCAGATGATAATTTAGTCTATATTTTTGAATATATCTCAGAAACAGACTCAAAGACTGAGCAATAATGCTATATTTATTTCTATAAAAATAACAGAAAAGTTTATAAATACTTTCATAGATACTGGAGCAACACAATATTTTTCTAGTACAAATATAAAACTTGATTGAAAAAAATTAAAGAAACCGTTAAGAGTTAGAATAGCTGACAAATCAATACATAAAATTGATCAAAAAGTAGAAATGGTTGAAATATTTATTCAAAATTATAGGTTCATTGTTCCATCCATATATATGTTAGATTCTGGAATGAATTTTATCATAGGAAATAATTTCTTAAAGCTATATCATCCATTCATTCAAGAATTAACATATATAGTTTTAAAAGCTCCACACGATTCTTCAATAAATCAAAAATCAAAACGTATAAAAATACCAACTACTACTATAGATAAGATTTTAAAATTTAAAATATTTTCTATATTAGAAACATGTTATTTAAATTTATATTTTCAGATAAATATCCCAAAAAATAATCTTGAAATAAAAATAGAAGAACTTTTGGGTGAAATTTGCGCTGATAATCCTTTAGATATTAAAAATACAAATAAAAAATTAGTAAGCATTAAATTAAAAGATCCTACAAAGGAAATAAATCTTCCAAATAAAATCCCTTATTCCATAAGAGATAGAGAGGAGTTCTCATTAGAATGTAAAGATCTTTTGAAAAAAGGAATTATAAGATTAAGTAAAAGTTCTCATGCGACTCCAGCCTTTTATGTCGAAAACAATAATAAAATTAAAAGGGGAAAACGAAGAATGGTAATTAATTATAAGAAGATGAATGAAGCAACTGTTGGTGATGCTCATAAACTTCCAAGAAAAGATTCTATTTTAGAAAAAATCAAAGGAGCAACTTGGTTTTCATCTCTCGATGCAAAATCAGGATATTGGCAACTTCGTTTAGACGAAGAAACAAAGAAATTAACTTCTTTTACTTGCCCAACAAAAGAATCAATAAGTGTGTTGCTCTATAAATGGAATGTTTTACCATTCGGATTAAAACAAGCCCCAGGTATTTATCAAAGATTTATGGAAGAAAATCTAAAAGAATTAAATGAATTTGTTTTAGTTTACATTGATGATATATTAATTTTTACAAAACAGGATAAAGAAGATCATCTTCAAAAATTATTAATAGTATTAGAAAGATGTAAAGAAAAAGGATTAGTTCTTAGCAAAAAGAAAGCAAGAATAGCAAAACAAGAAATAGAATTTCTTGGATTAATTCTATTCACTCAAGGAAAGTTAAAATTTCAACCAAATATTTTAGAAAAGGTAAATTTATTTTCTAATAAAATAGAAGATAGAAAACAATTACAAAGATTTTTAGGGTGTATAAATTATATTTCTGATCAAGAATTTTTAAAGAATATAACAGAATACACTAAAAACTTATTTCCAAAAATAAGTACTAAAAAAGAATGAAAATGGGAAGAAAAAGATAGTATGCAAATTCAAAAAGTCAAAGAATTATGTAAAAAGCTTCCAGAACTTTATATTCAAGAAGAAAACGACTACTTAATAGTAGAAACAGATGCTTCAGACATAACCTGGTCAGGATGTCTAAAAGCTAAGAAAGCTATAAAAAATTTGGAACAAGAAAAAGAATCACTAGATTCTAAATATTTTCCAAAGGAATTACTTTGCAGGTATATTTCAGGGACATTTACACCAACAGAACAGAGATATACTACTCATGAAAAGGAAACTCTAGCAGCAATTAAAACTCTTAAAAAATAGAAAATTGATTTACTACCCAAAGAATTTACATTAAGGACAAATTCAAGTTACCTAACAGGTTTCATACGATATAATTTAAAAGTTGATTATAATCATGGTCGATTGGTAAGATGGCAATTATTTTTGTTACAACATCCAATAAAAATTGAATATATCAAGGGTGACAAAAATATTATTGCAGATACATTAACAAGAGAATGGAGTTCGTTTACAACGCATTAGATCAAGAAATTCAAAAATATGAGCAAGAACTCAAAAAATGCAAGCATTGTCAGCAAATAAGGACACAGATCCAATCCCTCAAGAAGGCCATTGAAGCAATGAAATCAACACAACAAGCAAAACCATCAGAGTTTAGCCAGCTAAGCATGGTGGACAAACTAGGAGGAGAAAAAATTTCAGAAAATAAAATAATTGCTGAAATTACTAAAAAAATCACCCAAGATAAAAAATATTATGTAATTTATAATGGCCCCATGAAAGGAGTATATGATGCCTGGGAAAAAGCAGCACCATTCACACATCAATCAAAGATAATTCATAAAGGAGGATTTTTAACGCTGGAAGAGGCAAAGGAGTCCTTCAAGGAATATGAATCTCTTCACCCAAAGCAAACCCTAAGAAGAGCAGATAAAGCTCCAATTCAAGTCCAGAGAATAGGAATAATGATAAACATTTTTACAAGGGCTGAAATCAAGGAAAAAAAAATGGTCTGTAGATCAAATCTCAGAGAAACCCTTAATATAATCCTGAATTGGATTGAAGAAAAAAGGACAATTTTGGGATATTATCCTATTGCCAAAGAACAGCTAACAAAGCTAGTTATTTTTCCAGATGCCTCCCCATCTGACACTTATCAGTTTTTTCAGTATGGATTAATTGATACAATTTTAATTTTTAATGATCTAAAAATTATTAGTGAGTTTCCTGCAGGATTCGTTGATGCAGTAAAGAGATTTAAAAATATGATTGACAATGTAAATCCAAGGGATGTATCCCTAAAATTTACAAATAGTCAACCTATTTTTAATGAAGAAGAAGAATGCTTGGTTCCAGCATACCAAGTAATATTCATGTCCATTTTTTCAGGAAATTTTCAACCAATTGATCAAATTCAAGATTTAACAATTTACAGTCATGAAGGAAGACTAGCCAGCACATTAGCAAGGTCTTTGAAAGAACTCAAAAAATAACAAAGGAATCTCACAATAGAATTAATTATAAAAGTAGAAATACTCTGCTTGTGTACAGTAAAAGAAATGAAATTGAAGAAAGAGAAATGAGACTCTTGGTGGAATTTGAATTAGCATTCTACAATTTATTTGGACTTTTAGAAAAGCTTCCTGAAGGGATAAGAAGGAATCTTTGCTATTTAATAAAAGACAGAGAAGACCACAGGAGCCAGCTATGCACCTCAGAAATATCTGAAGAAAACAATAATGAAATGGGATCCACCCACATGATAAAAGAGGAGGACAGTGCATCTGAAGCATCCCTCAACATTATTGCATAATGACGTAAGCGCTTAGGTCATAAAGCACCAATAACATAGCTGGTGCAAGATAGTAAACAATGACGTAAGCAATAATTTCATAAAAAGGGTAAGGATGAGAATTGTCCATCAGACCCAACCATTATAAATAGATTGCTTAGGCAATTGTAGAAAGTATCAGAAAACAGAAAGTAGAAGGCTAAGAGTACTCATATGCTAGGAGAGCAAGGAGAAAGCTGCCGAGGCGATTCTGTAGTCTGACAAAGAATTCCCTTAGGAAAAAATAGTTTTAAACTCCCCTCTGGAGTTAATATCTACAATCTCCCCTCTGGAGATAAAAACAACTTATGTAAAATATACTAAATAAAGGAAGTTTTTCTCCAGAAAGGTACATCTTTATCCTAGTCTCTTAGTTATGAATTATTTAAAAAGCCTAGAATTAACAGAAAAATCTGATTATTATAGATTAACTGCTTTATTAGATAATGAAAAACAGGCTGTTCTAAAAATAGAACTAAATCTCAAATCAAATGAAAATTGTAATAAACAAAGTCTTTTAAAAGAAGTTTTTAATAGAAAAAATATAATATACTATGGAAAAATTCAACTTGAAGCCCCTGTAAAAATAAAATCTGCTAATGAAAAACTTGAAATAGCTTTGATAAATGATGAAGAATTGAGTAAACAGATTGAGAAAATTAAGGATCAACAAAAAAGATCTAAAATTGGATGGATTCATATTAGTACCATACAAGTCTTAATCAAATATACATATATGAAAGGAATTAATTCACCAATAAGTTTAGCAATCTGTGACAAAAGAATTACTGATGACCTAATAGATCAAATAATTGGAATTGATCATGGAAATTTGGCAAATGTAAATGTTAAATTTAATGCCCATCTTGGATATGCTATACCTTTATCAACTGAAAATCTTGGAAGATCTATAAGTTTAGCTTATAAATTTCATAGAAAAAGTTTAATGGAACAAGATGATGAACCATTTTCAATTACATATGCAATAAATTATGCTTTAACAAATAGCCATCATAGTATAATATTTAAAAACAGAGAAAGAATTTATGTCGATGAATTATTTCAGAAAATTATAAAAACAGGATTACTAAAATATAAAGCTATTGAAAATCCAGTTCTATTATTAAAAGAACCATCAAGAAGATCATTTTTATCAAATTTTCAGATAAGAGAATCTAAAATCAATAGTCCTTTAAGTTTATCTAAATTAAAAATTAAAGAAGAAAACTCTGAAATAAAAGAATTAACAAAAAAGGTCAAAAATTAAATAAAACCCTAAATATTAAATTATGACAATAGATAAGGAAGAAATATATGTAACTTATCAAGATAAGAAACAAGAGCTCTTTGAAAGAGAGAATCATTTGAATTATTTGCAGTTTTCTGAAATAAATCAAAGAGCATTTGAAGCTCTAAAAATAATCTATAACAAGCTGAAAAAAGAAGTTGAAGAGGTAGAAAAATTAATAGAATCTCTAGAAAATAGTCATGAATCGATGATAGAGTTTGCAGAAATTCTAAAATAAATAATGTTAAACAAAACTATTTTTAGGAATTATAATAAGATTACCTAATTTATGAAGCATAAAAAAGATTAAAAAACCAGAAAATAAAATAAAAAGGAAAAGAGCGAAAAAATTAAAAAATAAAATAGAGGAGTATAAAAAAGAATTAAATAATCTTCAGGACGAAATTGATGATCTTATAATAAAAAAAATAGAAATAAGAATAATTATAAACAAGTTCGAATTAAATTTAGAAAATTTATAAATGCCTGAAAAACCATATTACGATTTAAAAGAATTAAAGCTGTTGAAAGAAAAGATGGAGAATGAAATTGAAAAATTAGAAAGATATTTAGAAACAAGAGAAAGTGTAGAAATAAAAGAAGTTATTGAGGATTTAAGAAATTATATTAAAGAAAAAGACAAACAGATAAAAGATTATATATATAATAATCCATGTAAAAAAGAATATTATAATTATGATAGAAATTAGAACAGAATTAAAAAAATTATAAATATGAAATCAGAATTATACATATACATCAAGGACTAGTAATAAATAATCATATAACAAATACAAGAGAAATTGTAGAAATGGTTAATACTTCAGATTATGAAGTTACAAATTATTTTTATCAAAATCCTTTGAATAGAGCACCACCAATTGAATCTATACAAATTATAAACTTATTCGAAGCAAAATATGAAGAGTTAGTAGAAATTTCGAAAGAAGAATTAAAAGAAAAGTCGAAATTAAAAAATTGGTATCTGTAACACCCTACCATACAAAGTCTTATGCTTAAGTCATAATTCAGAGATGGCAAGGTATTACGACCTCTAAAACAAAAATTTAGTACGTATAGTAGTATGAATAATTGATTATAACTAGGAGCCTTTGTAGAAAAAGAGGGTAAACAAAAACCGTAACTCGAAAGCGCAACACTCCGATCGATAAACGTGACGAACCGGGATAAGCTAACGCAAGATCATATATACAAAAGAGTGTCAAAAACAGGAATATCAAGACTCAAAATCCGGCTGCGAAGATAACCGGCCTGAGCATAGCAATATATACATATGATAAAATAAGGGGAAACCCCAAAGGGACACAAATACAGAAAACCTATTCTCCAAAAATCCCCTCTAGAAGGAGTCATCACAGTTTGTATTATTTAATGGAGATAAAAGTAACTAAACAAGATATATAAACCAAAACAGAGTCCCAAGAACAAAGGATCTTCGCTAATCCAGAAGTCTCCAGCATGCCTCAACGAGAAGCTTCGCGTCCTGCATCTGAAAACCACAAAATCCGCATGGGTGAGAACCAGAGGTCCCCAGCATGGTAAAAGCTTCCACATATATAATACATAATAATAGAGGAAAGCCGAAGGCAATCCTAGAACTTCCTCCAGAAAATATCAAAGCTTATAAACAAGCTAAACCGTAAGTGGCAACTGACTAAAGATCATTCAGTCTAACTAATACTTCCCTTTCCAATTCCTTCAGACCTCCCAATCACTAGCAGAAGTATAATATAGCAAACACAATTATTTCAGACAAGAGATTTACAAATAGAAATAGATAAGGCATTTTGACAATTAGCAAGTAATATGCAGTCAAATAGGCAATCTCAAACAATTCATGTAGTATACTTATGATGCATGCCTGTCCCTAATGGCTGATGATATCATCTGTCGGTTATAGAGCCAATCCGACAAGTCCTAGTAGCTAACCATTGGACTGTCCCTCTGTCGTACATCCCCAACTCGAGTTATACTCATCATAAACTTAATCATAATCATGATCCATATCCATCACCCTCACTGGTGAATATTTATCCATCACCATCACTGGTGAATATTTATGGGGGCGAGCTCATCCGGGCCTTTCACAGTACCTGGCCACACTTACGACATAGGGTCAAAAGAGCTTCGAGTCTCAACCTGGAGTACGTGGTAGCTAGCCACTGCTACTACCCAGGGAAACCTTCATCTCCAATGGTGGAAGTGCAAACATTCACAATTCATTCAACAGCATATATGCATTTATACTTAGCCATAAACATGGCTCCGCCGTCACACGGCATAATCCAGCCATCCAGCTCACGGTTAAATCCATAACCAGCCAATTCATTAACAATTACGGCCCTTCGGCCCATGGCATAACAAGCACTTCCACCGCCATCCTCCACATCTCACATAATCATCTTTGATCCTCATGGATCATTCATTTTTCCCTTGCTTCACTCGCAAGTTACCACATTCACTAGTCCTTTTCCTCATGCTAGGCATATCATAATGATTTAAGACATAAGTGGTGAGATCGGAGGCTTAGAAGTATGAAATTTGGCTTTTAAAACTCAAAAATCAACTTTGGGATGAAAACAGGGCCACGCGTACGCGCACTCCACGCGAACGCGCGGATGGCCAAAAACTCATCGACGCGCAAGCGTCAGCCACGCGTACGCGTGGGTGCTCTTGCGCCCAGGCACAAAACTGGCACAATTCTGGCACAACTCTCTGGAAAATAGCTGGGCATATGGCGCAGCGCATCGACGCGCCCGCACACACCACGCGCACGCGTAGATGGTGCTTCCTGGAAGAATGGCGCGCACGCGCCAAGTGCGCCTACGCGCGGAGGGTTATTCTGCTAAAAATTTTCTAAGTTAAAAGCTGCAGAATTCACAGGTTCAACTCCCAATCTTCCGACGGTCATAACTCTCTCATTTTAAATCATTTTTCACCCGTTCTTCGAACGGCATGGACATCCCGGATCCAATTTCATTTCTAAACAGATTTGGCACAAATCAGAGATCCGTAGTCCAGGTTATGTCCCGTCAAAGTATGCCCAAAAACCAAGTTTTCATACAAAACCACAAAGTGCCATTTTCAAAACAAGCCACTTTCAACTCTTTTCAAAATCAATCAAAACATGCCAATTTCAACCCTTTTCTTTGAAATCATTCAAAATGTACCAAAATCAACATCAAGCCATCCTCAACTCACACATTGACACTTTACCAAAATTTCCAAAACCACATCCAACCATTTTAACACTTCTCAATCAAATGGCTAAAGGACAAACACAATATCATGTCATACATCCTTCCTCATCCCAATTTCCAATAATTCCATTTCCAATCAACCATCATTATACATAATCATCATCATACTCACCATCAACATGGTACCACCCATCAATTCAACCTCAATCATTCATCAAGCATATATCACAACATGCATTTTCTCATATATCACACAATCAAGGCATCAATATTCATAATCACATATATGATCACATCATATATCTCAATCATTCAACAACATCATCAATTCAATGCCTATCTTAAGGCCTCTAGCCTAAGTATTTCCTACCACATTACATATTAGATACGGGAAACCGAAACCATACCTTAGCCGATTTCCCACGCTCAATCGGAGCACTTCCAAACCACTTGTCCACAAGCTCTCAAGGTATCAACACCTCCAAGAATAGATTTTATCACACAAAACCCTCTTCCAAGCTTTCCAAAATCACCAATCAAGCTCCAATATTCACATATACACAACCTAAGCCACAATCATCATACCCATACACAACATCTCAATACCCAAACCACAAAGAACAACAAATTACACTAGGGTTGAGAATCTTACCACACCCAAGGTCCAAGGAGACAAGATTAACCTTCTCCTTCAAGAGAGTTGGATCCTATAACATCAAAGAACCCAAAATCTCAACATTTTTGCTCAAGAAACTCGAAATCAAGGCTGGAAATTCGAAGAGCAAAACGTGGCTTACCTCAAGATTGATTGTATGGGTTTTGTAGAGCTCTTCGCGGTGAACGCGTGGCCGTAAACGGAGCGGCAATCGGAACTCTAGATCAAAAGTTATGGTGGTTTGAAGATCAACCAAGGGAGAGAACTTGAGAGAGTGTTCTTCCCCCCTCCATCTTAATTTTCAGCGTGTTTGAGTGCTAAGCGAGGAGAGAGAGTGCTGAAAACTAGGGTTTTGGTTTAGTTATGTTGGGCCAAGGACCCACTTTGGGTCCGGTTGGCCCGGTTTGGCCCGTTCGGTCCAATCTTGGTCCGATTTCTATAAAATTGGTACCGAAATTCTCGTCTCAATTTTCTCTATCACATTTAGCCCTAAAAATATCATTTTTGGCTTTCTAGAATAAATTCTCATTTATGGGTTAATTAGCCGTTAATTAATCGGGTCTTACATTCTACCCACCTAATTGGGAATTTTGCCCACAAAATTCAAATTCAATTACCTGAGAATAAGTGCGGATAGTCCGTTCGCATCTCCGACTCAAGTTCCCAAGTGTGTTCCTCAATACCGCCTCGACTCCAAGCCACTTTGACTAATGAAACCTCTTTTCCACGCAACCACTTGATACTAGTATCATCGATTCTGATTGGAGCCACTGGAAGCGTCGAATCTTCCCTTAACTGAACCGATTCAGGTTCTAATACATGGCTAGCATCAGGAGTGTACTTCCGAAGCTGCGACACGTGAAACACATCGTGCAGGTTCAAAAGATGAGGTGGTAGAGCCACCCGATACGCCACCGGCCCAATCCTCTCCAGGATCTGAAATGGACCAATGTATCGAGGATTCAACTTCTTTGCTTTAATCGCCCTACCTACTCCTGTGGTTGGAGTAACCTTCAAGAAAACATGATCTCCTTCCTCAAATTCCAAGGGCTTCCGCCTTTGATCGGCATAACTTTTCTGGCGACTCTGCGCCGTAAGCATCCTATCTCGGATTTTTTTAACTTGATCAGTGGTCTCAGCTATCATTTCCGGCCCCAACAAGCCTTTCTCTCCAACTTCATACCAACATAGCGGAGATTGACATTTCCTCCCATACAATGCCTCATACGGAGCCATTCCGATGCTCGCATGGTAACTATTATTGTATGCAAACTCCACTAACGGCATATACCGATCCCAACTCGCCGGTTGGTCCAAAACACAAGCTCTCAACATATCTTCTAGGGTTTGGATCGTCCTCTCAGATTGACCATCTGTTTGAGGATGGTAAGCTGTACTCAAGCTTAATCGGGTTCCAAAAGCTTTCTGAAATGCACCCCAGAACCTCGAAGTGAAACGAGGATCTCTATCAGAGATTATAGTAGTAGGTACACCATGAAGTCTCACAATCTTCTTTATGTATAACCGAGCTAGCTTCTCAAGGGTGTAAGTCATCCGAACGGGTAAAAAGTGAGCTGACTTCGTCAGTCGGTCCACAATCACCCAGATAGCATCAAAACCAGTCCTAGTCCTTGGCAATCCTGACACAAAGTCCATTGCAATACTCTCCCACTTCCATTGCGGAACCTCTAAAGGTTGCAACATCCCAGAAGGTCTTTGATGTTCAATCTTTACCTTTTGACAAGTTAAGCACTTTGAAACATATTCCGCCACATCATTCTTCATACCCAGCCACCAAAACATCGCCTTTAAATCATGGTACATCTTAGTACTCCCCGGGTGAATGGAGAATCCGCTTTTGTGTGCCTCCTTTAAGATATCTTGCCTCAAAGTACCAACATTCGGCACAATGATCCTACCCTTGAATCTCCATAACCCATCTTTTTCTTCTGACACTCTCCACTGTTTTCCTTGCTCGATAGCCGGTAACACCTTCCATAACGCTTCATCGTTTTCATGAGCCTTTAGGAGTTCGGACTTAAAGTCACTTGAGATTTCTAATCGGCTCAAACACAAGGTTCCAGATACTTCTCGAGCACCAATTTTTAGACTCTCGAATCCCTTGAGCAACTTCTCCTCTTGAAGCATCATCCAAGACACATATAACGACTTCCGACTTAACGCATCCGCCACTATATTCGCCTTTCCAGGATGGTAATTTAACTCAAAGTCATAGTCTTTCAACAATTCCATCCACCTCCTTTGCCTCATATTAAGCTCTTTCTGATCAAAGAGATATTTCAAGCTCTTGTGATCGGAGAAGACTTGGAACTTAACCCCATAGAGATAATGCCTCCACACCTTCAAGGCAAACACGACCGCAGTTCCAGATCGTGCGTAGGATAACTAACTTCATGAGGTCTCAACTGTCGTGAGGCATACGCCACCACATTATGATGCTGCATCAGCACGCACCCTAGACCCTTTAACGATGCATCACAGTACACCTCAAAAGGCTCGTTCGGCTCAGGTAACACTAACACAGGTGCAGTGGTCAACTTTTTCTTCAATGTTTGAAAGCTCTCCTCGCACTCAGGAGTCAAAACAAACGGAGTGTCTTTGCGGGTTAACTTTGTTAACGGCAAGGCTAATTGCGAAAAGCCTTTGATGAACCTTCGGTAATAGCCAGCTAAACCCAGAAAACTCCTTATCTCAGTTACTGTGGTTGGTTGCTTCCAATCCATCACAGCTTCTACCTTGGTTGGATCTACGACTATTCCCTTCTTACTCACCACGTGACCCAAAAACTTCACCTCACTCTTCCAGAACTCACACTTAGACAGTTTCGCATAGAGTTTCTTCTCCTTTAAAATCTGCAACACGGTCCTCAAGTGTTCTGCGTGCTCTTCTTCAGTCTTGGAGTAAATCAGTATGTCGTCAATGAAGACAACAACGAATTTATCCAGAAACGGACGGAATACTCTATTCATGTAATCCATGAATACTGCAGGAGCGTTCGTCAACCCAAAGGACATTACAGTATACTCGTAATGACCATAACGAGTCTTGAAAGTGGTCTTAGGGATATCCTCACCCCTCACCCTTATCTGGTGATAACCGGATCGCAAATCGATCTTAGAGAAAACCCCAGCTCCTTGTAACTGATCCATGAGATCATCAATCATCGGCAATGGGTACTTATTCTTTATGGTGACCTTGTTCAGCTGCCTGTAATCCACACAGAGTCGCATACTTCCATCTTTCTTCTTTACCAGTAACACTGGAGCACCCCACGGGGAAACACTTGGTCGGATAAAGTTCTTACCCAAAAATTCCTCTAACTGAGACTTTAGCTCAGCCATCTCTAACGGTGACATTCTATAAGGAGCACTTGAGATTAGTCCCGCCCCAGGCACTAATTCAATAGCAAACTCGACCTCTCGGTTAGGTGGAAATTCCTCGATATCATCGGGAAACACTTCCGGAAACTCACACACTACCGGAATCTGATCCAACCTTTGATCATCACCCGAAACACCCGCGGTTAACAACAGGATACCCTGACATTCGATTCCGGAACAGTTCACCATCATCGAATTCAAGTAATAATTATTCACCACGACCGACCCTTCTGTATCTTCCGGCATAAAGTACACCGACTTTGTAGAGCAATCAAGCAGGACATGGTTCTCGGATAACCAGTCCAATCCCAAGATAAGGTCAAGACCGATCATCGGTACGCAGATTAAATTATGGACAAAATCACGCTGCTTGAACCTAAACGAAACTTTCGAGCATCCTAGCCTAGTTACCATGGCTTCATGGGTAGCATTATACACTTTTAAGTCATAACCTAAGGTTACAATCTTCAACCCTAACTCATGGGCTTTCTCAAATGCAATGAATGAATGCGATGCTCCCGAATCAAATAAAGCATTTAAAGTTTGACCAGCCATTTCACAGTTACCTCGAATGAGTGTCTCGGATCCCTCTGCACCCACAGCTGAGGTGGTGAACACCCGACCAGTCTGTTGTGCTTTCCCAGCACCTTGCTTTTGCTTCTCTGGACAACTTGAGGCTTTATGCCCCGCCTTTCCACAATTGTAGCACAAACCCCATCCGGCCTTGCATGGTACTCCCGGATGGTGACTCCCACACCTAGTACAAGCTTGATCATTCTGAGGCTGCTTCCCAAACCTTTTCCCTTGGGAGTAGTTATTGTTGGGCCACCTAAAAGAACCTCCCCTTTTGAAAGACGGACCTCTAGGTGCAAAATTCTTCCCTCGGTTCTGTGGAAATGGTCCTTTGTGACTCCCTTTCTCGGTGGCTGCCCTCTTCACACACTCTTCAGTAACCCTACACTTGTTCACCAACTCGGAGAAAGTCCTAATCTCTATTGGTCCCACTGAACTGAAAATATCGCTCCGGAGTCCTCCTTCGTACTTAACACACTTCCATTCCTCATATTCCACCGGAGTCCCTTGACACATACGAGAGAATCTGAACAGCTCCTCAAACTTGTCAGTATACTCAGATACGGACATAGTATCCTGCTTCAGCTGCAACAATTCAAGCTCCTTGGCCGTCCTAGCAGAAGTCGGAAAGTACTTCTTATAGAACTCCTCTTGGAAGACGTCCCAGGTGATATAATCATCACCCTGCTGCAGGAGGCGTTGGATTCCTTGCCACCAATGCGACGCTTCACCAGTGAGCAAATAGGTAGCGAACTCCACACGCTGCCCTTCAGGTACCACCTGCGCTTGCAGTGCTCGTCCCATAGCCTGAAACCACGTATCGGCTTCAGTCGGGCTAGTAGTTCCCTTGAACTTCGGTGGATTAACCTTCAAAAAGTTTGCCAGTGTCATCGGGCCTTGTACTCTACCTCCGTCATTACCATGGTTGTTCATTTGTTGACCAAGAGCCTCAGCAGTGGCTTGCATAACAGCAGCCATGTTCTCCAACGCACTCATAAAGTTCACCGGATCATTAGGGTTGGTCTCCGGCGCACGAGCATTAGTACAACCTCTCCCACGACCTCTACCGCGTACACGAGGCGCCATCTGGTCCCTATACACACCAAACAATCGATATTAAGTTGATCAGTCTCAATATCGAAAGTCTAGTGCTTCAAAGTCTCTAATGCATGCTCATGAACGTTTATGCCAATTATATCAAGCAGATATACTAGTAGCACATAACACACACACAGAGAATGCACAGAAGCATAGTCAGTCCATTCCCCAGGCTCTACAGGAATGAACTGCTCTGATACCATAATGTAACACCCTACCATACAAAGTCTTATGCTTAAGTCATAATTCAGAGATGGCAAGGTATTACGACCTCTAAAACAAAAATTTAGTACGTATAGTAGTATGAATAATTGATTATAACTAGGAGCCTTTGTAGAAAAAGAGGGTAAATGATGAGCGGATAATTTATACGCTTTTTGACATTGTTTTTAGTATGTTTTTAGTAGGATCTAGTTACTTTTAGGGATGTTTTTAATAGATTTTATGTTAAATTCACATTTCTGGACTTTACTATGAGTTTGTGTGTTTTTCTGTGATTTCAGGTATTTTCTGGCTGAAATTGAGGGACTTGAGCAGAAATCAGATTCAGAGGTTGAAAAAGGACTGCTGATGCTGTTGGATTCTGACCTCCCTGCACTCAAAGTGGATTTTCTGGAGCTACAGAACTCGAAATGGCGCGCTTCCAATTGCGTTAGAAAGTAGACATCCAGGGCTTTCCAACAATATATAATAGTCCATACTTTGGCCAAAAATAGACGATGTAAACTGGCGTTCAACGCCAGCTTTCTACCCAAATCTGGCGTCCAGCGCCAGAAAAGGATCCAAAACCAGAGTTGAACGCCCAAACTGGCACAAAAACTGGCGTTCAACTCCACAAATGGCCTCTGCACGTGCAACACTTAAGCTCAGCCCAAACACACACCAAGTGGGCCCCGGAAGTGGATTTATACATCAAATACTTACTCATGTAAACCCTAGTAGCTAGTTTATTATAAATAGGACCTCTTACTATTGTATTAGGCATCTTTGGATTACCTTAGGATCCTTTGATCACGTTTTAGGGGGCTGGCCATCTCGGCCATGCCTGGACCTTCACTTATGTATTTTTAACGGTAGAGTTTCTACACTCCATAGATTAAGGTGTGGAGCTCTGCTGTTCCTCAAAGATTAATACAAAGTACTACTGTTTTCTATTCAATTCTTCTTATTTCTCTTCTAAGATATCCATTCGCACCCAAGAACGTGATGAAGGTGATGATTATGTGTGACGCTCATCATCCTTCTCCCTTATGAACGCGTGCCTGACAAACACTTCTGTTCTACATGAAATAAGCTAGAATGAATATCTCTTAGATCTCCTAACCGGAATCTTCGTGGCGTAAGCTAGAATGATGGCGGCATTCAAGAGAATCCGGAAGGTCTAAACCTTGTCTGTGGTATTCCGAGTAGGATTCAATGATTGAATGACTGTGACGAGCTTCAAACTCGCGAGTGCTGGGCGTTAGTGACAGACGCAAAAGGAGGGTGAATCCTATTCCAGCATGATCGAGAACCGACAGATGAATAGCCGTGCCGTGACAGGGTGCGTGAGCATATTATTCACTGAGAGGAGGGGATGTAGCCACTGACAACGGTGATGCCCTTGCATAAAGCCAGCCATGGAAAGGAGTAAGACTGACTAGATGAAGATAGCAGGAAAGCAGAGGTTTAGAGGAACGAAAGCATCTCCATTCGCTTATCTGAAATTCCTACCAATGAATTACATAAGTATCTCTATCCCTCTTTTATTATATCATATTCGAAAACACCATTATCACTTTATATCTACCTGACTGAGATTTACAAGGTGACCATAGCTTGCTTCATACCAACAATCTCCGTGGGATTCGACCCTTACTCACGTAAGGTATTACTTGGACGACCCAGTGCACTTGCTGGTTAGTTGTATCGAAGTTGTGACAATTATGTATTGAGATCCGCGCACCAAGTTGCTCACGTTGCCAGGAATTGTTTGAGCCTGGACATCACAATTTCGTGCACCAAGTTTTTGGCGCCGTTGCCGGGGATTGTTTGAGTTTGGACAACTGACGGTTCATCTTGTTGCTCAGATTAGGTAATTTTCTTTTTGTTTTCTTTTCAAAAATTTTTCAAAAATATTTCAAAATTTTCTCACTTGTTTTTGAAAAAAAAAATGTTTTCAAAAATATTATTTTTCTTCAGAATTTTTAAGAATGAATTCTAGTGTTTCATGAAGCATGTTGAAGCCTATCTGGCTGTAAAGCCATACCCAAACTATTTTGGGATTGGCATCCAACTAATCACTCCAGTCCATGTAATTATATGCTAAAGCTTGGCTGGCTATTAAGCCATGCCTGACCCTTTGATTGGAGCTTTAAGACTAACATGGCAAGATTCCTGGAATTCATATTAAAAATTTTGAAATCCTTATTTTTATTTTTCACGATAATTTTCGAAAAAAAAAAATAAATAAAAATACAAAAAATTAGAAAATAAAAAAAAATCAAAAAATAATTTTCTGTTTCTTGTTTGAGTCTTGAGTCATATCATAAGTTTGGTGTCATTTGCATATGCATCTTGCATTTTTCGAAAATTTCATGCATTCATAGTGTTCTTCATGATCTTCAAGTTGTTCTTGGTAAGTCTTCTTGTTTGATCTTGATGATTTTTTGTTTTGTGTCTTTTCATGTTTATCATATGCATTCTTGAATTCTTAGTACCTAAGCATTAAAGAATTCTAAGTTTGGTGTCTTACATGTTTTCTTTGCATCAAAAATTTTTCAAAAATATGTTCTTGATGTTCATCTTGACATTCAAAGTGTTCTTGGTGTTCATCTTGACACTCATATCATTCATGCATGCATTCATTGTTTTGATCTAAAAATTTCATGCATTGCATCATTTTTCTTGTTTTTCCCTTGCATCATAAAAATTCAAAAATAAAAAAAAATATCTTTTCCTTTTTTCTCTCATCAAATTCGAAAATTTGAGTTGACTTTTTCAAAAATTTTTAAAATCAAGTTCTTTCTCATGAGTCAAATCAAATTTTCAATTTGAAAATCTTATCTTTTTCAAAATCTTTTTCAAAAATCAAATCTTTTTCAAATTTCTTAGTTATTTTCAAAAATTCTAAAAATATTTTTCAAAAATCTTTTTCTTATTTTTAAATCAAATTTTCGAAAATAACATAATCAATTAATGTTTTGATTCAAAAAATTTGAAGTTTGTTACTTGCTTGTTAAGAAAGATTCAAACTTTGAGTTCTAGAATCATATCTTGTGATTTCTTATGAATCAAGTCATTAATTGTGATTTTAAAAATCAAATCTTTTTCAAAACTAATTTCTATCATATCTTTTCAAAATATCTTTTCTAACTTCCTAAAAATTTGTTTCAACTAACTAACTAACTTTTTGTTTGTTTCTTAACTTTTTCAAAACCACCTAACTAACTTTCTCTCTCTCATTTTCGAAAATATCTTCCCTCTTTTTCAAAAATTTCTTTTTAATTAACTAATTATTTTTATTTTTTATTTTTTATTTCAAAAATTTTCGAAAAATTACTAACATTTTTCAAAAACCATTTTCGAAAATCACTAACTCTTTTTCAAAATAATTTTCGAAAAGTATCCCTCCCCCATCTCATTCTATTTATTCATTCATATCCTAACATCTCATCTCACCTCTCTTCCATCCTCACAGTTGTGTTTCTTCCATTATATTACATTCTTTGTCTCCCCCTCTTCTTCCACTCACACAGGAATCCCTATACTGTGGTATAAAGGATCTCCATTATTATTATTATTTTTCTGTGCCTTCTTCTTTGTCATATGAGCAGGAGCAAGGATAAGAACATTCTTGTGGAAGCAGATCCAGAACCTGAAAGGACTCTGAAGAGAAAATTAAGAGAAGCCAAAATACAACAATCCAGAGATAACCTTTCAGAAATTTTCGAACAGGAAGAGGGGATGGCAGCCGAAAATAATAATAATATAAGGAAGATGCTTGGTGACTTTACTGCACCTAATTCCAATTTACATGGAAGAAGCATCTCCATTCCTGCCATTGGAGCAAACAACTTTGAGCTGAAACCTCAATTAGTTTCTCTGATGCAGCAGAACTGCAAGTTTCATGGACTTCCATCTGAAGATCCTTTTCAGTTCTTAACTGAATTCTTGCAGATATGTGATACTGTTAAGACTAATGGAGTAGATCCTGAAGTCTACAGGCTCATGCTTTTCCCTTTTGCTGTAAGAGACAGAGCTAGATTATGGTTGGATTCTCAACCCAAAGACAGCCTGAACTCTTGGGATAAGCTGGTCACGGCTTTCTTAGCCAAGTACTTTCCTCCTCAAAAGCTGAGCAAGCTTAGAGCTGATGTTCAAACCTTCAGACAGAAAGAAGGTGAATCCCTCTATGAAGCTTGGGAAAGATACAAACAGTTGACCAAAAAGTGTCCTTCTGACATGCTTTCAGAATGGACCATCCTGGATATATTCTATGATGGTTTATCTGAGCTATCAAAGATGTCACTGGACACTTCTGCAGGTGGATCCATTCACCTAAAGAAAACGCCTGCAGAAGCTCAAGAACTCATTGACATGGTTGCTAATAACCAGTTCATGTACACTTCTGAAAGGAATCCTATGAGCAATGGGACGCCTATGAAGAAGGGAGTTCTTGAAGTTGATACTCTGAATGCCATATTGGCTCAGAATAAAATATTGACTCAGCAAGTCAATATGATCTCTCAGAGTCTGCATGGAATGCAAGCTGCATCCAACAGTACTCAAGAGGCTTCTCATGAAGAAGAAGCTTATGATCCTGAGAACCCTGCAATAGCAGAGGTAAATTACTTAGGTGAACCTTATGGAAACACCTATAACTCATCATGGAGAAATCATCCAAATTTCTCATGGAAGGATCAAAAGCCTCAACAAGGCTTTAACAATGATGGAAGAAACAGGTTTAGCAATAGCAAGCCTTTTCCATCATCCACTCAGCAACAGACAGAGAACTCTGAACAAAATGCTTCTAATTTAGCAAATTTAGTCTCTGATCTATCTAAGGCCACTGTAAGTTTCATGAATGAAACAAGGTCTTCCATTAGAAATCTGGAAGCACAAGTGGGCCAGCTGAGTAAAAGGATCACTGAAATCCCTCCTAGTACTCTCCCAAGCAATACAGAAGAGAACCCAAAAGGAGAGTGCAAGGCCATTGACATAAGCGCCATGGCCGAACCTGTGAGGAGAGGAGAGGACGTGAATCCCAAGGAGGAAGACCTCCTGGGACGTCCAGTGATCAATAAGGAGCTTCCCTCTGAGGAATCAAAGGACTCTGAGGCTCATCTAGAGACCATAGAGATTCCATTGAACCTCCTTATGCCCTTCATGAGCTCTGATGAGTATTCCTCTTCTGAAGAGAATGAGGATGTTACTGAAGAGCAAACTGCCAAGTTTCTTGGTGCAATCATGAAGCTGAATGCCAAATTATTTGGCATTGATACTTGGGAAGTTGAACCTCCCTTGTTCATCAATGAACTAAGTGATCTGGATCAACTGACATTGCCTCAGAAGAGACAGGATCCTGGAAAGTTCATAATACCCTGTACCATAGGCACCATGATCTTTAAGGCTCTATGTGACCTTGGTTCAGGAATAAACCTCATGCCCCTCTCTGTAATAGAGAAACTGGGAATCTATGGGGTGCAAGCTGCTAAAATCTCACTAGAGATGGCAGACAGCTCAAGAAAACAGGCTTATGGACAAGTAGAAGATGTATTAGTAAAGGTTGAGGGCCTTTACATCCCTGCTGATTTCATAGTCCTGGATACTGGAAAGGAAGAGGATGAATCCATCATCCTAGGAAGACCTTTCCTGGCCACAGCAAGAGCTGTGATTGATGTTGACAGAGGTGAAATATTCCTTCAATGGAATGAGGACTCCCTTGTGTTTAAAACTCAAGGATCTCCCTCTGCAACCATGGGAGGAAGCAGAAAAAGCTTCTCTCCAAGCAGAGTCAACTAGAGCCCCCACAGTCAAACTCTAAGTTTGGTGTTGGGAGGCCACAACCAAACTCTAAGTTTGGTGTTGAACTCCCATATCCAAACTCTAAGTTTGGTGTTGGAGAGTCTCAACAAAGCTCTGCACATCTGTGAGGCTCCATGAGAGCCCACTGTCAAGCTATTGACATTAAAGAAGCGCTTGTTGGGAGGCAACCCAATGTTTATCTAATTCTTATTTTTATTGTTTTTCATGTTTTCTTAGGTTCATGATCATGTGGAGTCACAAAATAAACAAAAAATTCAAAAACAGAATCAAAAACAGCAGAAGAAAAATCACACCCTGGAGGAGCATCTGTCTGGCGTTCAAACGCCAGAACAGAGCATAGTTCTGGCGCTGAACGCCCAGAATGGGAGCATCCTGGCGCTGAACGCCCAGAACAAGCATGGTTCTGGCGTTCAACGCCAGAAATGGCAGCAAATGGGGGTTGAACGCCCAAAATGGGCACCAACCTGGCGCTGAATGCCCAGAGTTGTGTGCAAGGGCATTTTGCATGCCTAAATTGGTGCAGGGATGTAAATGCCTTGACACCTCAAGATCTGTGGACCTCACAGGATCACCTCAGGATCTGTGGACCCCACAGGATCCCCACCTACCTCCACTCACTCTCTTCTCTCTTCTCAATCATCCTCTATTCCCAATAAACACTCTTCCCTATTAACTCTTTCCCAAACACCCACTTTCCTTCAAAATTCAACATCTCTTCCCCACCCAATCCCACCCATATGGCCGAATACACACAGCCATCCATTTCCTCCATATCCTCTTCTTCTTCTATTCTTTCTTCTTTTGCTCGAGGGCGAGCAACATTCTAAGTTTGGTGTGGTAAAAGCATAGCTTTTTTGTTTTTTCCATAACCATTGATGGCACCTAAGGCCAGAGAAACCTCTAGAAAGAGGAAAGGGAAGACAAAAGCTTCCATCAAGGGTCTATAGCTCAGTGGTAGAACATTTGACTGCAAATCAAGAGATCCCTAAGATACCTCAGGGGATACATTTTCTTCCACACAATTATTGGAAGCAACTAAGGGTGGAACATCAAGAGCACTCCATCATCCTTCATGAAATCAGAGAAGATCTAAAAGCAATGAAGGAGGAGCAACAAAGACAAGGAAGAGACATAGAAGAGCTCAAGGACATCATTAGTTCCTCAAGAAGGAAACGCCAACATTACTAAGGTGGATTCATTCCTTGTTCTTATTTCTTCTGTTTTTCGTTTTCTATGTTATGTGCTTATCTGTGTTTGTGTCTTCATTTCATAATCATTAGTAGTTAGTAACTATGTCTTAAAGTTATAAATGTCCTATGAATCCATCACCTCTCTTAAATGAAAAATGTTTTAATTCAAAAGAACAAGAAGTACATGAGTTTCGAATTTATCCTTGAACTTAGTTTAATTATATTGATGTGGTGACAATGCTTCTTGTTTTCTGAATGTATGCTTGAACAGTGCATATGTCTTTTGAAGTTGTTGTTTAAGAATGTTAAATATGTTGGCTCTTGAAAGAATGATGACTAGGAGACATGTTATTTGATAATCTGAAAAATCATAAAAATGATTCTTGAAGCAAGAAAAAGCAGCAAAGAACAAAGCTTGCAGAAAAAAATAGAAAAAAAATAGGCGAAAAAAAATTAGAAAGAAAAAGAAAAAGCAAGCAGAAAAAGCCAAAAGCTCTTAAAACCAAGAGGCAAGAGCAAAAAGCCAATAACCCTTAAAACCAAAAGGCAAGGGCAAATAAAAAGGATCCCAAGGCTTTGAGCATCAGTGGATAGGAGGGCCTAAAGGAATAAAATCCTGGTCTAAGCGGCTAAACCAAGTTGTCCCTAACCATGTACTTGTGGCGTGTAGGTGTCAAGTGAAAACTTGAGACTGAGCGGTTAAAGTCAAGGTCCAAAGCAAAAAAAGAGTGTGCTTAATAACCCTGGACACCTCTAATTGGGGACTTTAGCAAAGCTGAGTCACAATCTGAAAAGGTTCACCCAATTATGTGTCTGTGGCATTTATGTATCCGGTGGTAATACTGGAAAACAAAGTGCTTAGGGCCACGGCCAAGACTCATAAAATAGCTGTGTTCAAGAATCATCATACTGAACTAGGAGAATCAATAACACTATCTGAATTCTGAGTTCCTATAGATGCCAATCATTCTGAACCTCAATGGATAAAGTGAGATGCCAAAACTATTCAAGAGGCAAAAAGCTATAAGTCCCGCTCATATGATTGAAGCTCTGTTTCATTGATAGTTTGGAATTTATAGTATATTCTATTCTTTTTATCCTATTTTGATTTTCAGTTGCTTGGGGACAAGCAACAATTTAAGTTTGGTGTTGTGATGAGCGGATAATTTATACGCTTTTTGACATTGTTTTTAGTATGTTTTTAGTAGGATCTAGTTACTTTTAGGGATGTTTTTAATAGATTTTATGTTAAATTCACATTTCTGGACTTTACTATGAGTTTGTGTATTTTTCTGTGATTTCAGGTATTTTCTGGCTGAAATTGAGGGACTTGAGCAGAAATCAGATTCAGAGGTTGAAAAAGGACTGCTGATGCTGTTGGATTCTGACCTCCCTGCACTCAAAGTGGATTTTCTGGAGCTACAGAACTCGAAATGGCGCGCTTCCAATTGCGTTGGAAAGTAGACATCCAGGGCTTTCCAGCAATATATAATAGTCTATACTTTGGCCAAGAATAGATGACGTAAACTGGCGTTCAACGCCAGCTTTCTACCCAAATCTGGCGTCCAGCGCCAGAAAAGGATCCAAAACCAGAGTTGAACGCCCAAACTGGCACAAAAACTGGCGTTCAACTCCACAAATGGCCTCTGCACGTGTAACACTTAAGCTCAGCCCAAACACACACCAAGTGGGCCCCGGAAGTGGATTTATACATCAAATACTTACTCATGTAAACCCTAGTAGCTAGTTTATTATAAATAGGACCTCTTACTATTGTATTAGGCATCTTTGGATTACCTTAGGATCCTTTGATCACGTTTTAGGGGGCTGGCCATCTCGGCCATGCCTGGACCTTCACTTATGTATTTTTAACGGTAGAGTTTCTACACTCCATAGATTAAGGTGTGGAGCTCTGCTGTTCCTCAAAGATTAATGCAAAGTACTACTGTTTTCTATTCAATTCTTCTTATTTCTCTTCTAAGATATCCATTCGCACCCAAGAACGTGATGAAGGTGATGATTATGTGTGACGCTCATCATCCTTCTCCCTTATGAACGCGTGCCTGACAAACACTTCTGTTCTACATGAAATAAGCTAGAATGAATATCTCTTAGATCTCCTAACCGGAATCTTCGTGGCGTAAGCTAGAATGATGGCGGCATTCAAGAGAATCCAGAAGGTCTAAACCTTGTCTGTGGTATTCCGAGTAGGATTCAATGATAGAATGACTGTGACGAGCTTCAAACTCGCGAGTGCTGGGCGTTAGTGACAGACGCAAAAGGAGGGTGAATCCTATTCCAGCATGATCGAGAACCGACAGATGAATAGCCGTGCCGTGACAGGGTGCGTGAGCATATTATTCACTGAGAGGAGGGGATGTAGCCACTGACAACGGTGATGCCCTTGCATAAAGCCAGCCATGGAAAGGAGTAAGACTGACTAGATGAAGATAGCAGGAAAGCAGAGGTTCAGAGGAACGAAAGCATCTCCATTCTCTTATCTGAAATTCCTACCAATGAATTACATAAGTATCTCTATCCCTCTTTTATTATATCATATTCGAAAACACCATTATCACTTTATATCTACCTGACTGAGATTTACAAGGTGACCATAGCTTGCTTCATACCAACAATCTCCGTGGGATTCGACCCTTACTCACGTAAGGTATTACTTGGACGACCCAGTGCACTTGCTGGTTAGTTGTATCGAAGTTGTGACAATTATGTATTGAGATCCGCGCACCAAGTTGCTCACGTTGCTAGGGATTGTTTGAGCCTGGACATCACAATTTCGTGCACCAGTAAACAAAAACCGTAACTCGAAAGCGCAACACTCCGATCGATAAACGTGACGAACCGGGATAAGCTAACGCAAGATCATATATACAAAAGAGTGTGAAAAACAGGAATATCAAGACTCAAAATCCGGCCGCGAAGATAACCGGCCTGAGCATAGCAATATATACATATGATAAAATAAGGGGAAACCCCAAAGGAAACCCAAAGGGACACAAATACAGAAAACCTATTCTCCAAAAATCCCCTCTAGAAGGAGTCATCACAGTTTGTATTATTTAATGGAGATAAAAGTAACTAAACAAGATATATAAACCAAAACAGAGTCCCAAGAACAAAGGATCTTCGCTAATCCAGAAGTCTCCAGCATGCCTCAACGAGAAGCTTCGCGTCCTGCATCTGAAAACCACAAAATCCGCATGGGTGAGAACCAGAGGTCCCCAGCATGGTAAAAGCTTCCACATATATAATATATAATAATAGAGGAAAGCCGAAGGCAATCCTAGAACTTCCTCCAGATAATATCAAAGCTTATAAACAAGCTAAACCGTAAGTGGCAACTGACTAAAGATCATTCAGTCTAACTAATACTTCCCTTTCCAATTCCTTCAGACCTCCCAATCACTAGCAGAAGTATAATATAGCAAACACAATTATTTCAGACAAGAGATTTACAAATAGAAACAGATAAGGCATTTTGACAATTAGCAAGTAATATGCAGTCAAATAGGCAATCTCAAACAATTCATGTAGTATACTTATGATGCATGCCTGTCCCTAATGGCTGATGATATCATCTGTCGGTTATAGAGCCAACCCGACAAGTCCTAGTAGCTAACCATTGGACTGTCCCTCTGTCGTGCATCCCCAACTCGAGTTATACTCATCATAAACTTGATCATAATCATGATCCATATCCATCACCCTCACTGGTGAATATTTATCCATCACCATCACTGGTGAATATTTATGGGGGCGAGCTCATCCGGGCCTTTCACAGTGCCTGGCCACACTTACGACATAGGGTCAAAAGAGCTTCGAGTCTCAACCTGGAGCACGTGGTAGCTAGCCACTGCTACTACCCAGGGAAACCCTCATCTCCAATGGTAGAAGTGCAAACATTCACAATTCATTCAACAGCATATATGCATTTATACTTAGCCATAAACATGGCTCCGCCGTCACACGGCATAATCCAGCCATCCGGCTCACGGTTAAATCCATAACCAGCCAATTCATTAACAATTACGGCCCTTCGGCCCATGGCATAACAAGCACTTCCACCGCCATCCTCCACATCTCACATAATCATCTTTGATCCTCATGGATCATTCATTTTTTCCTTGCTTCACTCGCAAGTTACCACATTCACTAGTCCTTTTCCTCATGCTAGGCATATCATAATGATTTAAGACATAAGTGGTGAGATCGGAGGCTTAGAAGTATGAAATTTGGCTTTTAAAACTCAAAAATCAACTTTGGGATGAAAATAGGGCCACGCGTACGCGCACTCCACGCGAACGCGCGGATGGCCAAAAACTCATCGACGCGCAAGCGTCAGCCACGCGTACGCGTGGGTGCTCTTGCGCCCAGACACAAAACTGGCACAATTCTGGCACAACTCTCTGGAAAATAGTTGGGCATATGGCGCAGCGCATCGACGCGCCCGCGCACACTACGCGCACGCGTAGATGGTGCTTCCTGGAAGAATGGCGCGCACGCGCCAAGTGCGCCTACGCGCGGAGGGTTATTCTGCTAAAAATTTTCTAAGTTAAAAGCTGCAGAATTCACAGGTTCAACTCCCAATCTTCCGACGGTCATAACTCTCTCATTTTAAATCATTTTTCACCCGTTCTTCGAACGGCATGGACATCCCGGATCCAATTTCATTTCTAAATAGATTTGGCACAAATCAGAGATCCGTAGTCCAGGTTATGTCCCATCAAAGTATGCCCAAAAACCAAGTTTTCATACAAAACCACAAAGTGCCATTTTCAAAACAAGCCACTTTCAACTCTTTTCAAAATCAATCAAAACATGCCAATTTCAACCCTTTTCTTTGAAATCATTCAAAATGTATCAAAATCAACATCAAGCCATCCTCAACTCACACATTGACACTTTACCAAAATTTCCAAAACCACATCCAACCATTTTAACACTTCTCAATCAAATGGCTAAAGGACAAACACAATATCATGTCATACATCCTTCCTCATCCCAATTTCCAATAATTCCATTTCCAATCAACTATCATTATACATAATCATCATCATACTCACCATCAACATGGTACCACCCATCAATTCAACCTCAATCATTCATCAAGCATATATCACAACATGCATTTTCTCATATATCACACAATCAAGGCATCAATATTCATAATCACATATATGATCACATCATATATCTCAATCATTCAACAACATCATCAATTCAATGCCTATCTTAGGGCCTCTAGCCTAAGTATTTCCTACCACATTACATATTAGATACGGGAAACCGAAACCATACCTTAGCCAATTTCCCACGCTCAATCGGAGCACTTCCAAACCACTTGTCCACAAGCTCTCAAGGTATCAACACCTCCAAGAACAGATTTTATCACACAAAACCCTCTTCCAAGCTTTCCAAAATCACCAATCAAGCTCCAATATTCACATATACACAACCTAAGCCACAATCATCATACCCATACACAACATCTCAATACCCAAACCACAAAGAACAACAAATTACACTAGGGTTGAGAATCTTACCACACCCAAGGTCCAAGGAGACAAGATTAACCTTCTCCTTCAAGAGAGTTGGATCCTATAACATCAAAGAACCCAAAATCTCAACATTTTTGCTCAAGAAACTCGAAATCAAGGCTGGAAATTCGAAGAGCAAAACGTGGCTTACCTCAAGATTGATTGTATGGGTTTTGTAGAGCTCTCCGCGGTGAACGCGTGGCCGCAAACGGAGCGGCAATCGGAACTCTAGATCAAAAGTTATGGTGGTTTGAAGATCAACCAAGGGAGAGAACTTGAGAGAGTGTTCTTCCCCCCTCCATCTTAATTTTCAGCGTGTTTGAGTGCTAAGCGAGGAGAGAGAGTGCTGAAAACTAGGGTTTTGGTTTAGTTATGTTGGGCCAAGTGCCCACTTTGGGTCCGGTTGGCCCGGTTTGGCCCGTTCGGTCCAATCTTGGTCCGATTTCTATAAAATTGGTACCGAAATTCTCGTCTAAATTTTCTCTATCACATTTAGCCCTAAAAATATCATTTTTGGCTTTCTAGAATAAATTCTCATTTATGGGTTAATTAGCCGTTAATTAATCGGGTCTTACAGTATCAGAACCAAGTTAACGATTAAGAGTAACACTTTCTCTTTAAGCAACACTTTTAGTGATACGTTTTTAAATCAATAACAACCACAAAATAGAAAACGTCTTTACAAAAAGATAAAAATGACAACTTTATCGTAGCCCCCTTATCTTTTTGAAGACACTAAAAGAATAAATCACTTATCTTTTTGTAAAATAATGTCCTCCGCTATACTTGTAAAAAGTTTACCACATATATATCAATAATGTTGCATCATGTAAAAAATATTATTAATTATTTTTTTAATTTAATTATATTAAAAACCCTATTAATTTTGATGATTATCCAAAAAATAATATTAAATGTTAGAGTAAATATCTTTTTTAACTTTGGATTATTTATTTAAAAAATAAAATATTTTTTTATAATTTAAAATAATCAAATCTTTAATCATCTAAGTAGTAGACAATAATAAAAATCACTTAGATTAATTATTTAAATAATTTAAAATTGACTAGAGATTTTTAAATTTGAAAAGACTACTTTATCCTTTGATCATGGTTGGAGGCGGAAATTATATTTACTCAAAATGTTAATATTCACTGTATATATCTAGAGATATTCTCCACATATAAATCATTTTGACATAAAGTCTATACAAGTTCTTTTAACCTAATTTATCTCACGCGCTTCTTCATCACTCCTGATACTTCGTTATCGCCCTCACCAACATCATCATCTCCTCTCCTCCTCATCTTCCTCCTTCCTTTTCCTCCTTCTCCTCCATCATCTTCATCCTCCTTCCTTTTCCTCCTTCTCCATCACCTTCATCATCATGATCATTATCGTTATAGTCATCGTCGTCTTCTTCTTATACGTATCATTGATAAACCTCAATTTTGTGGTTTATCTTGTGCTTAATTTAGGGGATTTTATCAACTTATCTCACATTTATTCAATGAAATAGCAAGATTTTGTAATTCTCCCTAAATTTGTGCTTAAGTGTGAAAACATGATTTTTAGGCCTTAAAATAGCTAAATTTAATTCACTTTAATTCCATTCAATGCCTTGTTATGTCAGTTGAGTGATTTCAGATTCATAAGGCAAGTATTGGATGGAAGAGGTGAAGAGAAAAGCATGCAAAAAGGAGGATTCATAGAAAAACAAGGATTTGGAATGCTTAGAGCGATGATAAATCGCTATTTTATGGTTTATTTTGTATTGAATTGAGTGGATTTTATCCATTATTCTCACACTTATTCATATAAATCACATGTTTTATATTTTTCTTCCTAATTTTGTGCTGTAATTGAAAACATGCTTCTTTGGCCTTAAATTCGCTAATTATTAATCCTCTCTTATTACCATTCGATGCCGTCATATGTGTGTTTAGTGTTTTTAGGTTTTATAGGGCAGCAATGACTTAGAGGATGGACAGGAAGTATGCAAAAGTGGAAGGAACACATGAAATTGAAGTTGTGAGAAGATGGCATCGACGCGCACGTGTGGGCGACGCGTACGCGTGACCAGTGCAGCAGACAAGCGACGCGTACGCGTGGATGATGCGTACACGTGACCAGGATTTTGTTCAGCGATGCATACGCGTTGCTGACGCGTACGCGTGACGAGCGTCACATGCTGCAATTTACAGAAAACGCTGGGGACGATTTCTAGGCTGCTTTTGGCCCAGTTTCAAGCCCGAAAGTGAAGCTTAAAGGCTGCAGAGTAGAGCTGGATGGGGAGAATCAATCATTCACACTTCATTCATACACTTTAGGTTTTAGATGTAGTTTTCTAGAGAGAGAGGCTCTCTCATCTCTCTAGGTTTTAGGATTTTTAGGTTTAACTTTTCTTAATTTCAAAATTCTACCTTGTTTTAATTTAATTTTTTTCTACTCTTATTTGTTCTAGCACTTTAGTTTATCTATCCTCTCTTGTTGATTTATTTATTCTCCAATTTAGTTTATGAACTCTTCATGTTAGATTCAATTTCTCTTTTAATGCAATTTGAAGTATTTCATGTTTATTGCTTCTTTCTTCATTTGTTGTTATTGATTCCTTGCAATTGGTTGTTTAGATTTTATTATCCCTTATTAATTTTCTATACTTTTATTTTGTACCTTTCAAGTATTTGATAAAATGCTTGGTTGGATTTTAAATTAGTTGTTTGTATTCTTAGCTTATATTGAGTAATTTAGAGACTCTTGAATTATCAAAAGTCTTTTGTTGATTAGTGTTTGAAAGTTACTAGTTGGCTTGAACTTCACTAACTCTAGTCTTTGATTAGGACTTGTGAACTCAAGTTGAATTGCTCACTTGACTTACCTTCAATTGTTAGAGGTAAACTAAGTAAGAGTAAAAGGCAATTACCATCACAAGTGACTATGATAATGGGATAGGAATTCCAAATATCAATCCTTGCTAGGACTTTTTCTTAGTTGTTATTTTATTTCCTTGTTATTTACATTACTTGTTCCTTATTTCAAAACCCAAAAATATACTTTCCCATAACCAATAATAACTACAATTCCCTGCAATTCCTTGAGAGACGATCCGAGGTTTAATACTTCGGTTAATTTTATTGGGTTTGCTTTGTGACAAACAATTTAAATATTGACTGAGGATAATTTGTTGGTTTAAACTATACTTGCAACGCGATAAATTTAGTGAAAATCTTTACCGACATTTTTTCTTCGTCAAATTTTTGGGTCTATACCGACTTCCATGGGTTAGTTACTTTGTTTTCAACACCAATGTTTAGTTTTCTTTGTTGGTTAATTGTTGCATTGCATAATAGGTTTCATGTGTAGTTAATTTCTTGTATTTAGCTACTACTTGGTTGAAGTAATATTTTTTTTTCAAGAAACTTTTTAGAGCATTCACTAATTTGAATTAAAATTTTTGTTAAATTTGTTTGAAGATTTTAATTTGTAACATGATTTTAGAGCTCGAACACATAAAACCCAGTAAGATTTCTGAGCCTATTTGATTGGTTGTATTTTATCAACCACTATTTTATTTTGGTGTGTGTTGTTCTCTCTAAAATTGTGATCTATATCTTGCTTGATTCTATATGTCCATGGTTTGATGTATGCATGCACTTATATAATTGGGGCCTTTGTTTCACTGAGCTTACATACCCATATGGCCTTAACCTTTTCATTATCCTTTGCAAGCCAATGTTAAGCCTACTTATCCCATTTGTTTTTTACTTTAGCTCATCACTAACTCTAAGCGAAAAACAATATTATCATTAATTTGAATCCTTGGTTAGCTTAGACTAGTGAGGGTGCTCATGAATTAAGTGTGGAGAAATTGGATTGGAAACGTTTGGTTTGGAAATTGGGTGTTGTGTATTTTTATTAAAATGTGAAAAAAAATATTGAGGATATGTTTGTAAAATTCCTATAATACCCTTACTCATCTTTTTCTCAAACCAAACTTAACCCTAACTTCCTAAATCACTAGCACACACCCACCCCCAAATCAGAGAAGAGAAGCAAAGAGAGTGAGGATCGGGAAGAAGAAGAGAGGGGAGGAAGGGACAGCACTGGCGGGGCTAGGAGCCGCCGTCGCCGTCGTTGTCGCGGATCAGGAAGAGAGGGGGAGAAGGAGATCGAAACAGGGAATGGGGGAAGGAGAAAGGAAGAAGTGCGAGAGAGGAGGTGCTGTCTCGCCGTCACCAGAGCTTTCACTGCCGTCGTCGAGGACTCCATCGCCCCACGAGAAGCCACCGCACGTGGAAGAAAAAGACATGACACAGAACAGAGGAAGGGGACGACATCTCATTGCCGTCGCGCCTTGTCGCCGCCACTGAAAGGAGAGCTCTGTCGTCAACGTCGCGGCTACGGGTAGGGGGCTTCGAAGGAGAGAGGAGCTCGCAGAGGAGAGAGAAACGCAATGGCCAGAGAGGAAAGTCTTGCGAGGAGGCGGGAGCTGGTATGCCTCCGCTGTTGCTGCAGGCTGTGCCACCGTGCCTCTGGTCGCCGGAAACCAAGCTGACGTCACCGGAAGCCACCGCCGGAAACTCTACAAGTTTGCCCTAGCTCCGCTTTATTTCCGCCGGTTTGTCCTTGCCGGTGAGGATCACCGGAGCTGCTGATGCTCCATGCTCTTGTTTCTTTTGGTAAGACTACTCTTGTTCTGCCATGTCTTGCCGTAAAGCTCTATTATTCACTTTGTCCTATCCTGCTTGATGTCCCTTGTCTGCCTTTGCTCAATTTTAAACCACCGTAGGCGGTTGGATTTGCTGTTGCCCCTTGCTACTAGGGATGTTGTTGATGTTACTGCAGTGAGAATTGAAGTTATTGCTATTACCCGAGTCCAAATTCTGCGCAGTTTCGTACCCTTTAATTCGACACTCTGGGTTCGGTCTCTTCGGTCCGTTAGGACCATGCTGTGAGTAGGCTTTACATTTATAACAGTTAAGCTTTTGGTTTATGCTATTATGAGTTTTTAATTATATTTATAAAACTATTGTTGAAGAACTTTGATTTGATTAGAATAATTGATTTATTATAGCTGAGTAATTATTTTTATGAAATTCATACTTTAGAAATTTTATATGAGACTATATATGTGTTTGATAAAGCTTTATATTGATTTAGAATATTGATTTTATTCGAATATATACTTTTAAAATATTAAAGTATTTGTTGGCACTCACTTTTAAATTATGAGATATGTTTTTATGATTGAGAAAATATGATTTGAAAAGATTTCTGATAAGAAAGTATTATTTGATTGATTTGATTCGATACCTTATATATATCTGAGAGATTAAAAATTTATTGTATTTGAAACTATATGTTTTGAATTGGTTTGGGAGGCTCGTATTAGAAAACCGTAGTTAATGGCGGTTATGACGTTAACTTAGATGCATCTGACTCAGACTCCAGCTAGCAGGGGTGTTGCTAGCCTAACGTGTAGGCCACACGTTAGATCTATTATTCTGTTAGGACACACAGGAGGAAAGAGCTACCCATAGAGGTGGAGCCATCCATGTGTGGACTTTTGATTTGATTTCTGTATGAGAACTCCCTTATTGATTCACCTATTATTATCAACTATTACTTTCTAATTAATATTAATTTGATAATAATATTTATATGGTCTCATGTCGATTATAGATATATTGTCTAGTCACTGAGTTGCAAAACTCATCCTTTTTTTTAAAAAAAATATTTTTTAGGGACAAATATTTGATTATGTGAGACTTTCTATTCAAGAGTAACGGTCTGCAATGAGTACCCATTCTTTGTCGAATTCCTAGAAGTATATGCTCCATATGTCACAGGCAGGATCCAACCATTCTTAGTTATTTTAATTTTTTTGTTAAAAAAATATAATTATTTATTTTAAAACTTGTAAAATATTTGTAACTTGCTTATTCAACTTATATTTGATTATGTTAGGCTTGCTATAGGATTATTTTCCTAAGCGCCGGTCATGGCTCATTTTGGGTCATGACAAAGTGGTATCAGAGCTTAGGTTTAATCTGTGTAATATGGAGCAAGTGTCCTATGGTAGGATCACAATTGTATAAATAGAAGCGCGCCTATTTTTACAAATTGTGGCACTATCAAAGGCCTATAAGAATGTCATCCTTGTCCTCTGTGTCATTTTTGTATTTTGATTGTGATCATGTGTTCTCTATCGCTTCTTACTACTACTATTCTTTTATACCCAATCTTGACTTATTCTTTGGTTGATTTTTCTTGAACGTGTTTTTGCGAAGGTTTTAGTTTTGGTTCCGATTCGCGATTTCTCTCGTAGCTAGTTCAAATCTCCCCGATTTTTGTGAATGCATGCTTTAATCTTTTTCATCTACATGTTATTCTCTATAATTCCTGATGTCAATATTTCATGAATTACTTAGAAGATCCAATCGGTGTTTGCTGTGATTTACTTTCTAATTCCTCTATAGAACTGTATTTGAAATTGTGGATTGCATGAATTCGTTGAGTTACTGAACGAGATGCTTTGTTCTGGACTTGATAAGCGATATCGGAGTTTTTCTTTTTATGTTGATAATCATTGAAGTTATGACAAAATTCTGATCTGCTTGTGATCCTTTCTTTTAAATTAAGAATTTTGAAAACTGTTATTCAATTTTTCAAGGAGAAGAATTATGCAATGAGCATGTAATGGAGTGTTATTGTTGTTTATCGAACTGGTGAATTTATCTGTTTAGGTATAGTGAATTATTTGGGTGACTAGTTAGATGGATCGAAGATCTTTTCGATTTAGAAGTTTGTTTGAATTTTTCTAATTTGATGATCTGATTTTATTATAGTATTGTGTTGCTGGACATGGTTTTTCTGTCACAGAATTATTGTGATTATGTTCTATAATTTTGTTTTATTGTTGCTGAATTCTAATAATTTCTGGTGAATGTGATGTTTGTGAAAGAAATTAGTTATTTCAAGAGATATATAAGAAATATATGATACTTGAAGAAAGAGGTGAGAGCTAATTTTGCAGAGAGTTAAATTGAGAAACAAGGAGAGAAATTATTTAACTTTTGGATTCTTACAATATAATATTTTATTGGTTCACACAACTTTCTATCTATTCAATGGGATCCTTTCTATTCTATTTAGATGGAAGTAAATCTCAACAGGTTTTCTATTATACTACCTTTATACTTTTTCAAGTTTATCATTAGTTAGATTAAGAAACATTTTTTTTGTGACCATGTCGAAATGACTTCATACTTTCAAGTGAATTTTTATGGTCATGTTCATTATTTTAAAACTGAAAGTCGAAATAATTTGGTTAGTCTGACTTTAGAAGTGCACATCACATCTGATGTGTCTGTGTCTTTTAATAATTATGTGCTATGCTTTGATTTCATTATTGCAAGACTTGCAACAGTGGATTACATTTAGACGCGAATGCCTTACTAAAGGGTAGCTCAAACAACCTATTTTATGTGTATTATCATGACAAAAATTTCGTTTATGTATGGATGAGGGTGTGTTAGAATCAGCTTTGATAATTTTATTTGTTTTGGTGATGTTTGTCTTTTATTCTTTTTATTAGCTGATTTCAGATATATAACTGTAACTGTGATAGTAGTAATGCTACTTTGTTGTTTGAATTTGATTTAAAACTGGATATTTGCTTGAGTGGTATCTCAGTTTATTCATTGTGAATGAACTTGGACTATTCTCAAACAGATAATGCATGTGAAGGTGAAACATAGATTGTGAACGCTTGTTTTTTTTGTGAATAAAACCTGAACTTTGTTTTTTGGCTAAGATCTGAAACTTGAAAAAATTTCTTAGCCTTTGCCTTTTTGAAAATTCCTCTGTTCTCAACTATTGTCATTATTCTCTGAGATTTGGGAAGATTGGTTTTCTGGGTTCGTGAGATTGAGATTGTAGGTCTTAGATATTGGAGAATTTCTGACGATTTCGGATGGAAAAGATTGGATATCTAATTCCTTAAAGTTGAACAAATTCTTATATGAGTTTTTCTCCTTATTATATTCACGGATTATTATAAAGTAGGCATTGAAAAAAATGATTACTTTTCTAATTTTAGGATAACTTTAGTACTTATTTACAATGTATGAAGATTGGAGATGTCTAAACTCTAAATAAACCGATAGGTTCATTTTGAGTCAATGGCTTTAATCTTGAGTTGTTTCGTTATAACTTGTTGACCTGAGAAATTATGGGTATGGATTGATCATAGCTTAATTTTGGAGGTGTAAAATTATCAATATTTTCTTTTCTTTTGATGTGTTTCCTATTTTTAGTTGGTTAATTTATTTTATATTTTTTTTTCATATGTTGCCTTTGCTCGTTCTAAATACTTTTTTATTACTATACTTTGATTGATTGTGTTTGAATATTTTGTTTTGTTATTGTTTTTGATGTTTAGAAGTAGAAATCTCCAGGCGATACCATTTTTTTATATACTAGCTTCTAATTTTGGATGCAACATCTATGTCTGTTTCCTAATTTGTTCTTTCAATTATTTGCAATACATCATTTTGGCTTTTTTAGAGTCTTGATGATGTTGATGAGGAATATGGTGAAGTTTTTCGGTGATTTCAACATTTACTTATGTCCTAAAGCCTTTTATGCTATGATGATATTGTTCTGATGACTTTATTTTGTTTTGTTTGCTTTCTAGTTTTGTTAAAAAAAATGTATATTCTATCTTGCATTGTCACATCTTGTGGTATGATTGTTGAGCAAGGTGCATACGGACGACTAGAAACTATAACCTACAAGAAATAGTTCTTCTAAAGTCTTTCGTTTCTTTTATTTAAGTAATGGTAATCGTTAAGTTTGGGAACGTTAGGTGTTCTTCTTGGGATGGTTTGTATTGAAGTATATGCTATAATCGTGCCGCGTGATTTTATTTATCGTTCATTCCGCTATATTCCATATCGGGAGTTCCTTGTTTTAATTCTTGTTGAAATGAAATTTGATTATTTTGTTTCATGTCCTACATCTTATGCATATCTCGATCTTATCGTGCTTTTGGCTATCCCATAGCGACAACGTAGGTGTTGACATTGCATTCCTTTACGTGAATTATGTAACTCCTTGATGTAATCTAAGCTTGCTTTACTGTGATACATCATATCTTTTAGTATTCTTGAATTCTTATTCCAAATCTTATTTGAAAAAGTTTTTGATTTGATTCTTTTCTTGCCTTATCGTGTTCCTAATCATCCACTTAAATCTTTCAAACAAAAAAAAAATTTGCCATTGACTTTGGTTTCCTTCTTTTGGTGAACTTTGTACTTCTTTGATTCCACTTAAACTTGTTTTGACCTAATGCACTATCTTTTTTTTATTGTTTCTATCAAAATTTCTTGATTCAGATTTTCTCGTTAAGATTCAATTCTCTCTTTCTAGAACACTTCATTGTTTATGTACATCATTGCTTAATTGCAAACTTAAGCATCCTTCCACGTTCGTGCGAACACCATCTGTGAGGTTTGCTCTTCTCTTCCTAAGTTTTGAATCCTCTTGAGTAAACTCGTGCTTGTTTTGGTGTCACGTGCGTCTCCCAAATAGCAAACGATACGTTAGTTCATTAGGACACAGCTTATTGATGCTGAAGTTCGAAAAGTTGTAATTCTAAGACATGACGTAAGACCGGTTGCTTCCATGGATATATACTACAGAACCAAGGAGAGTATGAAGTAAGATTGTATTTTGAGGAGATTGACGAACGAAGTGAAGAGTGCTATGTACATCTGAGCTGTCAAGGGAAGACGAGTCGGTGGATGTCAACTGCATCATTTTAACAGAAACCTATCTTGTAACTTTTGCACCTCTTTATACTTCTTTCTCATGTTTGATAAGTACTAAAACCATGTAAAGTCTTGCAGATTATATCAATTTTCGAGGGCAAAAATTTTTATAAGGAGGATAGAATTTAAAATCCCTATAATACCTTTACTCATCTTTTTCTCAAACCAAACTTAACCCTAACTTCCTAAATCACCAGCACACACCCACCCCCAAATCAGAGAAAAGAAGCAAAGAGAGTGAGGATTGGGAAGAAGAAGAGAGGGGAGGAAGGGACAGCGTTGGTGGGGCTGGGAGCCGCTGTCGCCGTCGTTGTCGCAGATCAGGAAGAGACGGGGAGAAGGAGATCGAAACAGGGAATGGGGGAAGGAGAAAGGAAGAAGTGCGAGAGAGGAGGTGCTGTCTCGCCATCGCCAGAGCTTCCACTGCCGTCGTCGAGGACTCCATCGCCCCACGAGAAGCCACCGCACGTGGAAGAAAAAGACGTGACACAGAACAGAGGAAGGGGACGACATCGTGTTGCCGCCGCGCCTTGTCGCCGCCGCTGAAAGGAGAGCTCCGTCGTCACCGTCGCGGCTACGGGTAGGGGGCTTCGAAGGAGAGAGGAGCTCGCAGAGGAGAGAGAAACGCAATGGCCAGAGAGGAAAGTCTTGCGAGGAGGCGGGAGCTGGTATGCCTCCGCTGTTGCTGCAGGCTGTGCCACTGTGCCTCTGGTCGCCGGGAACCAAGCTGACGTCACCGGAAGCCACCGCCGGAAACTCTACAAGTTTGCCCTAGCTCCACTTTATTTCCGCCGGTTTGTCCTTGCCGATGAGGATCACCGGAGCTGCTGATGCTCCATGCTCTTGTTTCTTTTAGTAAGACTACTCTTGTTCTGCCATGTCTTGCCGTAAAGCTCTATTATTCACTTTGTCCTATCCTGCTTGATGTCCTTGTCTGCCTTTGCTCAATTTTAAACCACCCTCAATTTTAAAGCTCTATTATTCACTTTGTCCTATCCTGCTTGATGTCCTTGTCTGCCTTTGCTCAATTTTAAACCGAGCTGACGTCACCGGAAGTCACCGCCGGAAACTCTAGAAGTTTGCCCTAGCTCCGCTTTATTTCCGCCGGTTTGTCCTTGCCGATGAGGATCACCGGAGCTGCTGATGCTCCATGCTCTTGTTTCTTTTGGTAAGACTACTCTTGTTCTGCCATGTCTTGCCGTAAAGCTCTATTATTCACTTTGTCCTATCCTGCTTGATGTCCTTGTCTGCCTTTGCTCAATTTTAAACCACCGTAGGCGGTTGGATTCGCTGTTGCCCATTGCAACTAGGGATGTTGTTGATGTTACTGCAGTGAGAATTGAAGTTATTGCTATTACCCGAGTCCAAATTCTGCGCAGTTTCGTACCCTTTAATTCGACACTCTGGGTTCGGTCTCTTCGGTCCGTTAGGACCATGCTATGAGTAGGCTTTACATTTATAACCGTTAAGCTTTTGGTTTATGCTATTATGAGTTTTTAATTATATTTATAAAACTATTATTGAAGAACTTTGATTTGATTAGAATAATTGATTTATTATAGCTGAGTAATTATTTTTACAAAATTCATACTTTAGAAATTTTATATGAGACTATATATGTATTTGATAAAGCTTTATATTAATTTAGAATATTGATTTTATTCGAATATATACTTTTGAAATATTAAAGTATTTGTTGGCACTCACTTTTAAATTATGAGATATGTTTTTATGATTGAGAAAATATGATTTGAAAAGATTTCTGATAAGAAAGTATTATTTGATTGATTTGATTCGATACCTTATATATATCTGAGAGATTAAAGATTTATTGTATTTGAAACTATATGTTTTGAATTGGTTTGGGAGGCTCGTATTAGAAAACTGTAGTTAACGGCGGTTATGACGATAACTTAGATGCATCTGACTCAGACTCCAGCTAGCAGGGGTGTTGCTAGCCTAACGTGTAGGCCACACGTTAGATCTGTTATTCTGTTAGGACACACAGGAGGAAAGGGCTACCCATAGAGGTGGAGCCATCCATGTGTGGACTTTTGATTTGATTTCTGTATGAGAACTCCCTTATTGATTCACCTATTATTATCAACTATTACTTTCTAATTAATATTACTTTGATAATAATATTTATATGGTCTCATGTCGATTATAGATGTATTGTCTAGTCACTGAGTTGCAAAACTCATCCTTTTTTTAAAAAAAAAATATTTTTCAGGGACAAATATTTGATTATGTGAGACTTTCTATTCAAGAGTAACAACGGTCTACAATGAGTACCCATTCTTTGTCGAATTCCTAGAAGTATATGCTCCATATGTCACAGACAGGATCCAACCATTCTTAGTTATTTTAATTTTTTTGTTAAAAAAATATAATTATTTATTTTAGAACTTGTAAAATATTTGTAACTTGCTTATTCAACTTATATTTGATTATGTTAGGCTTGCTATAGGATTATTTTCCTGAGCGCCGGTGGTACGCGGAATCGTGATTACACTTTAATTATGTAAAATTCATTGCTCTTTCTTTCCCTGGAAATGGCGCCAAAAACATGATGCCAAGACCATGGTTCACAACTCCGTGTAACTAACCAGCAAGTGCACTGGGTCGTCCAAGTAATACCTTACGTGAGTAAGGGTCGAATCCCACGGAGATTGTTGGTATGAAGCAAGCTATGGTCACCTTGCAAATCTCAGTTAGGCAGATATAAATTGATAATGGTGTTTTCGAATAATAGTTAATAGAATAGGGATAGAAATACTTATGTAATTCATTGGTGAGAATTTCAGATAAGCGAATGGAGATGCTTTCGTTCCTCTGAACCTCTGCTTTCCTGCTTTCTTCATTCAATCAGTCTTACTCCTTTCCATGGCTGGCTTTATGTGATACATCACCACTGTCAATGGCTACTTTCGGTCATCTCTCGGGAAAATGATCCAATGCCCTGTCACGGCACGGCTAATCGTCTGGAGGCATCACCCTTGTCAATGGCTTCATCTTATCCTCTCAGTGAAAATGGTCAACGCACCCTGTCACGGCACGGCTATTCATCTGTCGGTTCTCGATCATGCTGGAGTAGGATTTACTATCCTTTTGCGTCTGTCACTAACGCCCTGCAATCGCGAGTTTGGAGCTCGTCACAGTCATTCATTCATTGAATCCTACTCGGAATACCACAGACAAGGTTTAGACTTTCCGGATTCTCTTGAATGCCGCCATTATTCTAGCTTACGCCACGAAGATTCTGATTAAGAGATCTAAGAGATACTCATTCAGTCGAAGGTAGAACGGAAGTGGTTGTCAGGCACGCGTTCATAGGGAATGATGATGATTGTCACGTTCATCACATTCAGGTTGAAGTGCGAATGAATATCTTAGAAGCGAAATAAGATGAATTGAATAGAAAACAGTAGTACTTTACATTAATCTTTGAGGAACAGCAGAGCTCCACACCTTAATCTATGGAGTGTAGAAACTCTACCGTTAAAAATACATAAGTGAAAGGTCCAGGCATGGCCGAATGGCCATCCCCTCTGATCTAAGAACCAGGCGTCCAAAGATTGTATACAACTGATCAAAGATGCCTAATACAATAGTAAAAGGTCCTATTTATAATAATCTAGCTACTAGGGTTTACAGAAGTAAGTAGTTGATGCATAAATCCACTTCCGGGGCCCACTAGGTGTGTGCTTGGGCTGAGCTTGAGTGTTGCACGTGTAGAGGTCCTTTCTGGAGTTGAACGCCAGCTTTTGTGCCAGTTTGGGCGTTCAACTCTGGTTTTGGCTCCTTTTCTGGCGCTGGACGCCAGATTTGGGCAGAAAGCTGGCGTTGAACGCCAGTTTACGTCATCTATTCTTGGCCAAAGTATAGACTATTATATATTTCTGAAAATCCCTGGATGTCTACTTTCCAACGCAATTGGAAGCGCACCATTTTGAGTTCTGTAGCTCTAGAAAATCCATTTTGAGTGCAGGGAGGTCAGAATCCAACAGCATCAGCAGTCCTTCTTCAACCTCTGAATCTGATTTTTGCTCAAGTTCCTCAATTTCAGCCAGAAAATATCTGAAATCACAGAAAAACACACAAACTTATAGTAAAGTCCAGAAATGTGAATTTAACATAAAAACTAATGAAAACATCCCTAAAAGTAACTAGATCCTACTAAAAACATACTAAAAACAATGTCAAAAAGCGTATAAATTATCCGCTCATCACAACACCAAACTTAAATTGTTGCTTGTCCCCAAGCAACTGAAAATCAAATAGGATAAAAAGAAGAGAATATACTATAAATTCCAAACTATCAATGAAACATAGCTTCAATCATATGAGCGGGACTTATAGCTTTTTGCCTCTTGAATAGTTTTGGCATCTCACTTTATCCATTGAAGTTCAGAATGATTGGCATCTATAGGAACTCAGAGTTCAGATAGTGTTATTGATTCTCCTAGTTCAGTATGATGATTCTTGAACACAGCTTCTTTATGAGTCTTGGCCGTGGCCCTAAGCACTTTGTTTTCCAGTATTACCACCGGATACATCAATGCTACAGACACATAATTGGGTGAACCTTTTCAGATTGTGACTCAGCTTTGCTAAAGTCCCCAATTAGAGGTGTCCAGGGTTCTTAAGCACACTCTTTTTTTGCTTTGGACCTTGACTTTAACCGCTCAGTCTCAAGTTTTCACTTGACACCTACACGCTGATGCCAAGGCATCTTAGGCTAGTTTCACTAGCCTTTTTCTTTTATTTTTAGTTGTTTTATGCATTTTCTTGAGCCTTAAGTAATCATTTGGGCCAAATAGTCATGCTTGTCTTAAATCATTCAACATGAAGATTTTGATGCAAATTCCATGAGTTTTTAGTTATATTACTTGAATGCTATGAATGGAAGATTTCTCATGAAATTTTGCAAGACTTTGATGCAAATGTTTGGATGATTTCAGGGAAGAAGAGGCTAGGCAAGGAAGCAACAAAATCAATAAAGGAAGCTTGAATATCACATGTGGAGTTTAAGTTCCAGTTTAAGCCTAAACTGGAGCTTAAACGCCAAAAATCATGAAGGATAAGAAATGCTGGAATTGAAGTTTAACCTCCAGTTTGACCTCAAACTGGAGGTTAAACGCCAGAATGAAAAGTCTCACCAAAGAAGCATTCCACGTTTAACCTCCAGTTTGACCTCAAACTGGAGGTTAAACGCCAGAATGATAATGCCACTCAGGAAGGAGTTCCACGTTTAACCTCTAGTTTAACCTTAAACTGGAGGTTAAACGCCAGAAGTGGGAAGTGCACCAGGGAGCCATTCCACGTTTAAGCTCCAGTTTGACCTCAAACTGGAGCTTAAACGTGTTCGACCAAGTTTTCTCCTCCAGGGTTGCTCTCTCCATTTCCACGTTTAAGCTCCAGTTTGACCTCAAACTGGAGCTTAAACGTGTTCGACCTCCAGGGCTACCTTTTCCATTTCCACGTTTAAGCTTCAGTTTAACCTTAAACTGAAGCTTAAACGTGTTATATGGAACAGCTTGACCATGCCTTCTTCAAACATAAATAACTTGAGCTACAAAACTCCAAATGAGGTGATTCAAAATGCATTGGAAAGAAGACATCTAGAGCTTTCCAAGAATATATGGCATGCATGGTGGATACTAAAAATTGAGGGAGAAAACAGCCCCGTAATGTGCATAGAAGAGCATAGTACCAACATGCAATCAGGCCAGCTGACCTCTTCACCTTCCATGGAGTATAACTAGAGTTGTAGAGATCCAATTGAGGTGCTTCCAGTTGCGTTAGAAAGCTGACATCCATAGCTTTCCAACGAGGTATAATAGTCTATATTTGGCATCAAATTGGCAAGGTTGACAAGAGAACAAAGTGACGACTCAAGACGGGGGGGATTGAAGGGGAATCCAGCCCCTGAGGGGGAGAGAGAGGAACTTTTCATTTTTGAGCTAGTTTTCATTTCTTTGTAATTGAATTCAGAGCTATGACTCACTAAACCCCCTTTCATTGGGTTAGGGAGCTCTATTGTAATTCAATGAATCAATAATAGTTTATCTTCTTCTTCAATCTTTTCTCTTGAATTTTGTTAGAAAGCTTCTCGATCTAACTCCATTGGGTAGTTGTCTTGGGAAAGAAACTACCCATAATTGGAATCCTTCGGAACCTTGGGAAAGGAATGGAGGATTCATGCTAGAGAAGCTTTCTCACAATGAATTGGATTGGGGTTTGGATGGATATTGTGACATGTAATCCTACCAAATTGTGGTTCATGAAATTGTGTGGTATAATCAGTGATAGAGCATCATCTCTTCTTATGAACATTTAAACCAAGGAATTGGGAATTTGTTCATTTTTAGAGAGAATTGGTGAGCCAAGGGATTGGGATCCAATCATATAAGATTGCCAAGCAAAATTCAATGAACGCATTGCTTGAGGAAGAGATAAACATGTTTTGATTCGGAGATCTCAATATCTCCTTTAACCCAATGAATTCCCCAATTCTGATTTCCACTTTCTCTTTACATCCTGCAATTAAATTCATGCAATCACCCCCATTCCCTTTAATTTCAGCAATTTAGTTTCTGCTCTTTAATTCATGCAATTTAAGATTCCGCCATTTTAATTTCTTGTCATTTACTTTTCCCGCCAACTTTACATTCCGCAATTTCTCATCTCAATCTTGATTCCGCTCAACTAGAACACACTTCTAATCCGAATTGCTCACTCAACCAATCCTTGTGGGATTCGACCTCACTCTATTGTGAGTTTTTACTTGACGATAACCGGTGCACTTGCCGGAAGGAATTTTGCCGATCGTGCAATTTCCTAAATCGTAGCATAACTAGTTTATGTGCATCAAGTTTATGGCGCCGTTGCCGGGGATTGGTTTTCGATTGACAATTCTCCAATTGGAAGTTAACTAGATTGAGCAATTTTTCTTTTCTTTTGTTAATAGTTTTTGTTTCAGTTTATTACTGCTAATTTCTGTAAATTTTAATTTGTTTTCTTTGCTTATTCACTTGTTAGCATACTAACCACTAGCTGTTTGTGATATTGCCTCACTATGGGATTTCCACTATCTTTGGATGAGTATTGTTTGAGACTGAGCACATTGCAAAAAAGAAAGGAGTATCCATCATCTTTTGGTCAATCAAAATTCATGAGAAACTCTCCACCACCACAGAATGATTCATGTTATTATGCTCATGGTGGGTGGGAGTATCAGGAACAGGAAACGGGGTACTTCCCAGAGCCACAAAATGGTCCATGTTTTGGTGAATTTGATCACTACTCAAGTTGTGGCTGGGAAGATCAAAACCAAAGAGATTTCACTTATTCACACCCCATTCATCAAGAGCCATCACCTCTGAATTATCCAACCTCACCTCCTAGTTTTACATATCCAAATTCTTCATCACTTGAGCATTTCTCAGCACAAAATTCCTTCTCAAATTTATACAATTCATTTCACTATCCACAAGACTCATTCCACTACACACAAGAGTCATACCACTACCAACACTCCAACCAAAGACTCTATCAGCCCACACAAAACACATACTCCCAGCCACCATATCACAGCCAAGATAATCAACCCCACCAACCTAATCCGAGCCAACAATTTCAAGATCAATTAAACAGGATAAAAGGAATGATTGTAACTATGGGCAGAGATGTGGCCGATTTGAAAGGATTTAAGGAAGAAGTGATATCCAACTTACAAAATCAAGGTGCTGCCATTCAAAAGCTAGAAGCTCAAATTGAATATCTATCAAAGCAAATCCCTACCCACAATTCTTCTAGTGATACCATGGCAAACCCAAGGGAGGAATCAGAAGAACAAGAAAGGGAGAAAGTCAATCAAGGGAGATCACACTCCAATGAAACAGAGAGTTGCAAAGAGGATGGGTTCATTGAACCACAAATTCAGGAAGCTTTTGATGAACAGGATACTCCAACTGTCCAACAACAACCAAGTTCTGAGATCAAGGATGTGAAGGCAGTAGAAACAAGCACCAAAATGAGGATTGTGACCGAGAAACAAAGGATCATATCCATGAAGAAGAGAAGGTCGAAGAACAATCCAACTCCTGAGCCAACAAGCAAGTTCACTCAAGCCAATCACAAGGGAAAGCTTGCTGGAAAGAAGCATTCACAACAAGGGGCACTAACTAGCTCCTTTATCCACTTGAAGTCATTCCTCTTAACAAACTGGAAGAAGAGGAAGAAAGTCAGGAACAGCATGTCAAGCTAATGACGTTAAAGAAGCGCTTGTTGGGAGGCAACCCAACCAAAGGTAGTTTTTCTTTTCTAGTTATTTCAATAAAAGAGTTAAGTAGATTTATCTGTATTGCAAGGAGCTAAGTTTGGTGTTGCACACCAAAACAATTCAAGGGTGAATGTGAGATTCTAAGTTTGGTGTTCCACCAAAAACTTCATTAAAAGCACATTTCTACCTCAGCATGACTAGTCACTAGCTCCAACCAATCAGGGAAACTACTTAAACAATAGTTTAATTTCTAGTTCATAGTTATTTTCTTAATAAAAGCACATGAGGTTTTCTGCATATGATCCCAATTGTTGCATATGGCAAGGAACTAAGTTTGGTGTTCACACACCAATCTAAGTTCAGAGGCCTACAAACATACATGCATGCTAACCAATTCTCAAAGTGCTTGGGGAACAAGCAACTTCTAATAGCTTTGCAGGAAGACAATCAATCTCATGGAAGGAATATACATCATCATCAAAGAGAACACCAAGGCTAGGAAGGATGATGAACAACAAAGAAGATGCTAAAAGGTTGTATTGTCACTTAATTGCTTGTACTTTGAATTGCTGATATTGGAAGTTTGCATGCACCCCTGCTTTAAGTTTGAGTCATTGCAGTTTTTGTTTGTCTGTTTAATTTCCAAATAAGTGATAGTCTAAGTGTCTGGATAAACTTCATCTTCTTAAATGTATGCTTGCCATGCTTGTTCTGTTTCCATAAAATAAAAGAAATGTTTGAACAAAAGTAACTCAATTCCATTTGGTAAGAAATCAAATAAGATTAAGTGGTGGTATGCATGTTTGATTGAATAGTCAGCTCACTAAGAAATAAAGTTAGAATTGTCACTTTTAGTGGAAATTAGGATGCTGTCTATGGATCTTGATGAATAAATGTCTTTGGCCATGAAAAAGAAAGAAAAAGAAGAAGAAAAAGCCACTGAAAAAGGGCAACCAAAAAGCAAAAAATTGAGAAAATAAGCTAGGCACCAATGGTTTGAACTTCTGAGACAAATGCCTGTGGTGTTTATGTATTAAGGATATGCTTGGATGAATAGGTTCTGAGGAGTGTTTCAACACTTGGTAACTTGGGTTAACTAACCCGGGATTATCAACCAAAAGTCCATTATCAAGAGCAACCTAAATACAAAACATTTAGTCACACAAAGAGGTGCTGGGCACCAATGTCTCAAGAAGAAATGTGAACTAAAATGCCTGTAGTGGATATGTGTAGTGCACTAATAAGAAAAAGAAAATGCCAAAGGCTTGAGCAACACATGACACTGAGCAACAAGGAGCAAATAAGCTCAAAGAAAAAGAAAAACAAAGAAAAGAAACTTGCCAAGGATATGAGAATAACAAGAGGCCATAAGCAGTGTTTTAGTGGAAACATAAAAAGTGACATTCTTACCTAAGAAACAATAAAGTGATGCTGCAACAACTTTCTGCATGAACACCCCATTAATCAATGTCAATTACTTACTGATATGGCTAATGAATTTACTTTCTGTTTCATTCTTTCTTCTCAATAATTCAGAACTTGCTTGGGGACAAGCAAGGATTAAGTTTGGTGTTGTGATGCCAAGGCATCTTAGGCTAGTTTCACTAGCCTTTTTCTTTTATTTTTAGTTGTTTTATGCATTTTCTTGAGCCTTAAGTAATCATTTGGGCCAAATAGTCATGCTTGTCTTAAATCATTCAACATGAAGATTTTGATGCAAATTCCATGAGTTTTTAGTTATATTACTTGAATGCTATGAATGGAAGATTTCTCATGAAATTTTGCAAGACTTTGATGCAAATGTTTGGATGATTTCAGGGAAGAAGAGGCTAGGCAAGGAAGCAACAAAATCAATAAAGGAAGCTTGAATATCACATGTGGAGTTTAAGTTCCAGTTTAAGCCTAAACTGGAGCTTAAACGCCAAAAATCATGAAGGATAAGAAATGCTGGAATTGAAGTTTAACCTCCAGTTTGACCTCAAACTGGAGGTTAAACGCCAGAATGAAAAGTCTCACCAAAGAAGCATTCCACGTTTAACCTCCAGTTTGACCTCAAACTGGAGGTTAAACGCCAGAATGATAATGCCACTCAGGAAGGAGTTCCACGTTTAACCTCCAGTTTAACCTTAAACTGGAGGTTAAACGCCAGAAGTGGGAAGTGCACCAGGGAGCCATTCCACGTTTAAGCTCCAGTTTGACCTCAAACTGGAGCTTAAACGTGTTCGACCAAGTTTTCTCCTCCAGGGTTGCTCTCTCCATTTCCACGTTTAAGCTCCAGTTTGACCTCAAACTGGAGCTTAAACGTGTTCGACCTCCAGGGCTACCTTTTCCATTTCCACGTTTAAGCTTCAGTTTAACCTTAAACTGAAGCTTAAACGTGTTATATGGAACAGCTTGACCATGCCTTCTTCAAACATAAATAACTTGAGCTACAAAACTCCAAATGAGGTGATTCAAAATGCATTGGAAAGAAGACATCTAGAGCTTTCCAAGCATATATGGCATGCATGGTGGATACTAAAAATTGAGGGAGAAAACAGCCCCGTAATGTGCATAGAAGAGCATAGTACCAACATGCAATCAGGCCAGCTGACCTCTTCACCTTCCATGGAGTATAACTCGAGTTGTAGAGATCCAATTGAGGTGCTTCCAATTGCGTTAGAAAGCTGACATCCATAGCTTTCCAACAAGGTATAATAGTCTATATTTGGCATCAAATTGGCAAGGTTGACAAGAGAACAAAGTGACGACTCAAGACGGGGGGGATTGAAGGGGAATCCAGCCCCTGAGGGGGAGAGAGAGGAACTTTTCATTTTTGAGCTAGTTTTCATTTCTTTGTAATTGAATTCAGAGCTATGACTCACTAAACCCCCTTTCATTGGGTTAGGGAGCTCTATTGTAATTCAATGAATCAATAATAGTTTATCTTCTTCTTCAATCTTTTCTCTTGAATTTTGTTAGAAAGCTTCTCGATCTAACTCCATTGGGTAGTTGTCTTGGGAAAGAAACTACCCATAATTGGAATCCTTCGGAACCTTGGGAAAGGAATGGAGGATTCATGCTAGAGAAGCTTTCTCACAATGAATTGGATTGGGGTTTGGATGGATATTGTGACATGTAATCCTACCAAATTGTGGTTCATGAAATTGTGTGGTATAATCAGTGATAGAGCATCATCTCTTCTTATGAACATTTAAACCAAGGAATTGGGAATTTGTTCATTTTTAGAGAGAATTGGTGAGCCAAGGGATTGGGATCCAATCATATAAGATTGCCAAGCAAAATTCAATGAACGCATTGCTTGAGGAAGAGATAAACATGTTTTGATTCGGAGATCTCAATATCTCCTTTAACCCAATGAATTCCCCAATTCTGATTTCCACTTTCTCTTTACATCCTGCAATTAAATTCATGCAATCACCCCCATTCCCTTTAATTTCAGCAATTTAGTTTCTGCTCTTTAATTCATGCAATTTAAGATTCCGCCATTTTAATTTCTTGTCATTTACTTTTCCCGCCAACTTTACATTCCGCAATTTCTCATCTCAATCTTGATTCCGCTCAACTAGAACACACTTCTAATCCGAATTGCTCACTCAACCAATCCTTGTGGGATTCGACCTCACTCTATTGTGAGTTTTTACTTGACGATAACCGGTGCACTTGCCGGAAGGAATTTTGCCGATCGTGCAATTTCCTAAATCGTAGCATAACTAGTTTATGTGCATCACACGCCACAAGCACATGGTTAGGGACAGCTTGGTTTAGCCGCTTAGATCAGGATTTTATTCCTTTAGGCCCTCCTATCCACTGATGCTCAAAGCCTTGGGATCCTTTTTATTTGCCCTTGCCTTTTGGTTTTAAGGGTTATTGGCTTTTTGCTCTTGCCTCTTGGTTTTAAGAGCTTTTGGCTTTTTCTGCTTGCTTTTTCTTTTTCTTTCTATTTTTTTTTCGCCTATTTTTTTTTCTGCAAGCTTTGTTCTTTGCTGCTTTTTCTTGCTTCAAGAATCATTTTTATGATTTTTCAGATTATCAAATAACATGTTTCCTAGTCATCATTCTTAGTGATGGTGGCGTTTCCTTCTTGAGGAACCAATGATGTCCTTGAGCTCTTCTATGTCTCTTCCTTGTCTTTGTTGCTCCTCCCTCATTGCTTTTTGATCTTCTCTTATTTCATGAAGGATGATGGAGTGCTCTTGATGTTCCACCCTTAGTTGCTTCCAATAATTGTGTGGAAGAAAATGTATCCCCTGAGGTATCTCAGGGATCTCTTGATTTGCAGTCAAATATTCTACCACTGAGCTAGACCCTTGATGGAAGCTTTTGTCTTCCCTTTCCTCTTTCTAGAGGTTTCTCTGGCCTTAGGTGCCATCAATGGTTATGGAAAAAACAAAAAAGCTATGCTTTTACCACACCAAACTTAGAATGTTGCTCGCCCTCGAGCAAAAGAAGAAAGAATAGAAGAAGAAGAAGAAGAAGATATGGAGGAGATGGATGGATGTGTGTATTCGGCCATATGGGTGGGATTGGGTGGGAGAGAGATGTTGAATTTTGAAGGTAGTGGGTGTATGGATGTGAGTGGTAAATGGAAAACAGAAGGGATGATCATGAATGGAAAGAGAGATGATGAGGTAGGTGGGGATCCTGTGGGGTCCACAGATCCTGAGATGATCCTGTGGGATCCACAGATCCTGAGGTGTCAAGGCATTTACATCCCTGCACCAATTTAGGCATGTAAAATGCCCTTGCACACAACTCTGGGCGTTCAGCACAAGGTTGGTGCCCATTTTAGGCGTTCAACGCCCATTTGTGTGCCATTTCTGGCGTTGAACGCCAGAACCATGCCTGTTCTGGCGTTCAGCGCCCAAAAGCTGCCCATTTTGGGCGTTCAGCGCCAGAACCATGCTCTGTTCTGGCGCTGAACGCCAGACAGATGCTCCTCCAGGGTATGATTTTTCTTCTGCTGTTTTTGATTCCGTTTTCAATTTTTATATTTATTTTGTGACTCCACATGATCATGAACCTACAAAGACATATAACTAAGAAAAATATAGTTAGATAAATAAAAATTGGGTTGCCTCCCAACAAGCGCTTCTTTAATGTCAATAGCTTGACAGTGGGCTCTCATGGAGCCTCACAAATGTGCAGAGCTTTGTTGAAACTCTCCAACACCAAACTTAGAGTTTGGATATGGGACTTCAACACCAAACTTAGAGGTTGGTTGTGGCCTCCCAACACCAAACTTAGAGTTTGACTGTGGGGGCTTGGATTGACTCTGCTTTGAGAGAAGCTTTTCATACTTCCTCTTCATGGTTGCAGAGGGAGATCCTTGAGTTTTAAACACAAGGGAGTCCTCATTCCATTGAAGGACTAGTTCACCTCTGTCAACATCAATCACAGCTCTTGCTGTGGCTAGAAAAGGTCTTCCTAGGATGATGGATTCATCCTCTTCCTTTCCAGTATCCAGGACTATGAAATCAGCAGGGATGTAAAGGCCTTCAACCTTTACTAACACGTCCTCTACTTGTCCATATGCCTGTTTTCTTGAATTGTCTGCCATCTCTAATGAGATTTTAGCAGCTTGCACCCCATAGATTCCCAGTTTCTCTATTACAGAGAGGGGCATGAGGTTTATTCCTGAACCAAGGTCACACAGAGCCTTAAAGAGCATGGTGCCTATGGTACAGGGTATTATCAACTTTCCAGGATCCTGTCTCTTCTGAGGCAATGTCAGTTGATCTAGATCACTTAGTTCATTGATGAACAAGGGAGGTTCAACTTCCCAAGTATCAATGCCAAATAGTTTGGCATTCAACTTCATGATTGCACCAAGAAACTTGGCAGTTTACTCTTCAGTAACATCCTTATTCTCTTCAGAAGAGGAATACTCATCAGAGCTCATGAAGGGCATAAGGAGGTTCAATGGAATCTCTATGGTCTCTAGATGAGCCTCAGAGTCCTTTGGTTCCTCAGAGGGAAGCTCCTTATTGATCACTGGACGTCCCAGGAGGTCTTCCTCCTTGGGATTCACGTCCTCCTCTCCCTCTTTGGGTTCGGCCATGGTGCTTATGTCAATGGCTTTGCACTCTCCTTTTGGGTTCTCTTCTGTATTGCTTGGGAGAGTACTGGGAGGGATTTCAGTGATCCTTTTACTCAGCTGGCCCACTTGTGCTTCCAAATTTCTAATGGAAGACCTTGTTTCATTCATGAACTTACAGTAGTCTTAGACAGATCAGAGACTAAGTTTGCCAAATTAGAAGTATTTTGTTCAGAGTTCTCTGTCTGTTGCTGAGTGGATGATGGAAAAGGTTTATTATTGCTGAACCTGTTTCTTCCACCATTATTAAAGCCTTGTTGAGGCTTTTGATCCTTCCATGAGAAATTTGGATGATTTCTCCATGATGAGTTATAGGTGTTTCCATAAGGTTCACCTAAATAATTTACCTCTGCTATTGCAGGGTTTTCAGGATCATAAGCTTCTTCTTCAGAAGATGCCTCTTGAGTATTGTTGGATGCAGCTTGCATTCCATGCAGACTCTGAGAAATCATATTGACTTGCTGAGTCAATATTTTATTCTGAGCCAATATGGCATTCAGAGTATCAATTTCAAGAACTCCCTTCTTCATAGGCGTCCCATTATTCACAGGATTCCTCTCAGAAGTGTACATGAACTGGTTATTAGCAACCATGTCAATGAGTTCTTGAGCTTCTGCAAGCGTTTTCTTTAGGTGAATGGATCCACCTGCAGAAGTGTTCAGTGACATCTTTGATAGCTCAGATAAACCATCATAGAATATATCCAGGATGGTCCATTCTGAAAGCATGTCAGAAGGACACTTTTTGGTCAACTGTTTGTATCTTTCCCAAGCTTCATAGAGGGATTCACCTTCTTTCTGTCTGAAGGTTTGAACATCAGCTCTAAGCTTGCTCAGCTTTTGAGGAGGAAAGTACTTGGCTAAGAAAGCCGTGACCAGCTTATCCCAAGAGTTCAGGCTGTCTTTGGGTTGAGAATCCAACCATAATCTAGCTCTATCTCTTACAGCAAAAGGGAAAAGCATGAGCCTGTAGACTTCAGGATCTACTCCATTAGTCTTAACAGTATCACATATCTGCAAGAATTCAGTTAAGAACTGAAAAGGATCTTCAGATGGAAGTCCATGAAACTTGCAGTTCTGCTGCATCAGAGAAACTAATTGAGGTTTCAGCTCAAAGTTGTTTGCTCCAATGGCAAGAATGGAGATGCTTCTTCCATGTAAATTGGAATTAGGTGCAGTAAAGTCACCAAGCATCTTCCTTACATTATTATTATTTTCGGCTGCCATCTCCTCTTCCTGTTCGAAAATTTCTGAAAGGTTATCTCTGGATTGTTGTATTTTAGCTTCTCTTAGTTTTCTTTTTAGGGTCCTTTCAGGTTCTGGATCTGCTTCCACAAGAATGTTCTTATCCTTGCTCCTGCTCATATGACAAAGAAGAGGGCACAGAAAAATAATAATAATAATAATAGAGATCCTTTATACCACAGTATAGGGATCCCTGTGTGAGTAGAAGAAGAGGGGGAGACAAAGAATGTAATATAATGGAAGAAACACAACTGTGAGGATGGCAGAGATGTGAGATGAGATGTTAGTAAATGAATAAATAAATAGAATAAGATGGGAGAGCAAGAATTTTTGAAAATAATTTTTGAAAAATGTTAGTATTTTTTTTCGAAACTTTTTTTTTATCAAAAATAAAAATAACTAGTTAATAAAAAAGAAATTTTTGAAAAAGAGGGAAGAAACAAAAAGTTAGTTAGTTAGTTGAAATAAATTTGAAAACCAATTTTGAAAAGATAAGAAGTTAGGAAGCTAGAAAAGATATTTTGAAAATCAAATTTTTGAAAAAGATAAGATGAGAAGATATTTTTGAAAAGATATGATAGAAATTAGTTTTTGAAAAAGATTTGATTTTTAAAATCACAATTAATGACTTGATTCATAAGAAATCACAAGATATGATTCTAGAACTTAAAGTTTGAATCTTTCTTAACAAGTAACAAACTTGAAATTTTTGAATCAAAATATTAATTGTTATTGTTATTTTCGAAAATTTGATATAAAAATAAGAAAAAGATTTTTGAAAAATATTTTTAGAATTTTCGAAAATAACTAAGAATTTTGAAAAAGATTTTATTTTTGAAAAAGATTTTGAAAAAGATAAGATTTTCAAATTGAAAATTTGATTTGACTCATAAGAAACAATTTGATTTTTTTAAAATTTTTTGAAAAAGTCAATCCAAATTTTCGAATTTGATGAGAGAAAAAGGGAAAGATATTTTTTTATTTTTGAATTTTTATGATGAGAGAGAAAAACATAAAAATTATGCAATGCATGAATTTTTTAGATCAAAACAATGAATGCATGTAAGAATGCTATGAGTGTCAAGATGAACACCAAGAACACTATGAATGTCAGGATGAACATCATAGACACAATTTTGAAAAATCTTTAATGCAACGAAAACATGCAAGACACCAAACTTAGAATTCTTTAATGCTTACGCACTAAGAATTCAAGAATGCATATGAAAAACACCATACAACACAAAACAAAAAATCATCAAGATCAAACAAGAAGACTTACCAAGAACAACTTGAAGATCATGAAGAACACTATGAATGCATGAAATTTTCGAAAAATGCAAGATGCATATGCAAGTGACACCAAACTTATGATATGACTCAAGACTCAAACAAGAAACACAAAAATATTTTTGATTTTTATGATTTTCTAATTTTTTTGGATTTTTATTTTATATTTTTCGAAAAATTATTTTGAAAAAGAAAATAAGGATTCCAAAATTTTTAATATGAATTCCAGGAATCTTATGCTCTAAAGCTCCAATCAAAGGGTCAGGCATGGCTTAATAGCCAGCCAAGCTTTAGTAAGTAACTCAGACATGACACGCCTGACATACTCATTCCCAAAGGAATTAGACATGGCTTTACAGCCAGCCAGGCTTCAACATGCTCCATGAAACACTAGAATTCATTCTTAAAAATTCTGAAAAGAAAATATATTTTTGAAAACATTTTTATTTTAAAACCCTCTTTTTTTTTTTCGAAAACAGGTGAGAAAATTTTGAAATATTTTTGAAAATTTTTTGAAAAGAAAACAAAAAGAAAATTACCTAATCTGAGCAACAAGATGAACCGTCAGTTGTCCAAACTTGAACAATCCCCGGCAATGGCGCCAAAAATTTGGTGTTGTTGCCGGATCAAACTTGGCACTGATGTTACCGGACCAAAAGCTTGCTGAAAACTCGAACAATCCCTGGCAACGGCGCCAAAAATTTGGTACGCGGAATCGTGATTACACTTTAATTATGTAAAATTCATTGCTCTTTCTTTCCCTGGAAATGGCGCCAAAAACATGATGCCAAGACCATGGTTCACAACTCCGTGTAACTAACCAGCAAGTGCACTGGGTCGTCCAAGTAATACCTTACGTGAGTAAGGGTCGAATCCCACGGAGATTGTTGGTATGAAGCAAGCTATGGTCACCTTGCAAATCTCAGTTAGGCAGATATAAATTGATAATGGTGTTTTCGAATAATAGTTAATAGAATAGGGATAGAAATACTTATGTAATTCATTGGTGAGAATTTCAGATAAGCGAATGGAGATGCTTTCGTTCCTCTGAACCTCTGCTTTCCTGCTATCTTCATTCAATCAGTCTTACTCCTTTCCATGGCTGGCTTTATGTGATACATCACCACTGTCAATGGCTACTTTCGGTCATCTCTCGGGAAAATGATCCAATGCCCTGTCACGACACGGCTAATCGTCTGGAGACATCACCCTTGTCAATGGCTTCATCTTATCCTCTCAGTGAAAATGGTCAACGCACCCTGTCACGGCACGGCTATTCATCTGTCGGTTCTCGATCATGCTGGAGTAGGATTTACTATCCTTTTGCGTCTGTCACTAACGCCCTGCAATCGCGAGTTTGGAGCTCGTCACAGTCATTCATTCATTGAATCCTACTCGGAATACCACAGACAAGGTTTAGACTTTCCGGATTCTCTTGAATGCCGCCATTATTCTAGCTTACGCCACAAAGATTCTGATTAAGAGATCTAAGAGATACTCATTCAGTCGAAGGTAGAACGTAAGTGGTTGTCAGGCACGCGTTCATAGGGAATGATGATGATTGTCACGTTCATCACATTCAGGTTGAAGTGCGAATAAATATCTTAGAAGCGAAATAAGATGAATTGAATAGAAAACAGTAGTACTTTGCATTAATCTTTGAGGAACAGCAGAGCTCCACACCTTAATCTATGGAGTGTAGAAACTCTACCGTTAAAAATACATAAGTGAAAGGTCCAGGCATGGCCGAATGGCCAGCCCCTCTGATCTAAGAACCAGGCGTCCAAAGATTGTATACAACTGATCAAAGATGCCTAATACAATAGTAAAAGGTCCTATTTATAATAATCTAGCTACTAGGGTTTACAGAAGTAAGTAGTTGATGCATAAATCCACTTCCGGGGCCCACTAGGTGTGTGCTTGGGCTGAGCTTGAGTGTTGCACATGTAGAGGTCCTTTCTGGAGTTGAACGCCAGTTTTTGTGCCAGTTTGGGCGTTCAACTCTGGTTTTGGCTCCTTTTCTGGCGCTGGACGCCAGATTTGGGCAGAAAGCTGGCGTTGAACGCCAGTTTACATCGTCTATTCTTGGCCAAAGTATGGACTATTATATATTTCTGGAAAGCCCTAGATGTATACTTTCCAACGCAATTGGAAGCGCGCCATTTTGAGTTCTGTAGCTCCAGAAAATCCATTTTGAGTGCAGGGAGGTCAGAATTCAACAACATCAGCAGTCCTTCTTCAACCTCTGAATCTGATTTTTGCTCAAGTCCCTCAATTTCAGCCAGAAAATACCTGAAATCACAGAAAAACACACAAACTCATAGTAAAGTCCAGAAATGTTAATTTAACATAAAAACTAATGAAAACATCCCTAAAAGTAACTAGATCCTACTAAAAACATACTAAAAATAATGTCAAAAAGCGTATAAATTATCCGCTCATCAGCCGGTCATGGCTCATTTTGGGTCATGACAATGTTCATGTATTCAATATTTTAATCATATTCATTGAGAAAAACAAAAAAAGAAGAAAAAAGAGAAAAAAAAAAGAGCAAAGAATAAAAGGGGACAAATACCCCAAAGTAAATGGTGATAGCAATGCATATGCACTGTACTCAAAATTGGGATGCATGAATATGTGGTAAATATGGTTAATTGATAGTTAGATTTTGTATTTTGATTACATGGATTGTTTCAAGTTAGGTGGGAAGTTTAGGTTAATTGAGGATTCAGATTTTAGTCCAGTTGACCAAATACAATCCTACCTTGACCCTAACCCCATTACAACCCTTAAAAGACCTCTTGATATGTGTATTTGTGCATTAAATTTTTGTTGATTAGTAGAAGAAGAGCAAGTCTTAGAAAGCAAGATTAGTAGAGAATGGATAGAATCGAACCTTAAACACCTGAGCGATTAGAGTGTATACACTTCCGGTGAGGGTTCGATGCTCGATTCTTTGTTCCCGACTTTCACGAGCTTTCTTCTTGCAAGTGTATCTATACTTTATTTTGATTAGTGGAATTCAGTTCATATTTATTCTTAAAAGATTTATTTATTTTTAACCAAGTAGGTAAATGTATTTTGCATTTAGTTGCATTCATATAGATATGTTGCATTTCATAAGTTTTACCATTCCTCTTCACTCTTTATAGCTTCTCTTGAGCTTAGCATGAGAACATGCTAATGTTTAAGTGTAGGGAGATTGATAAACCTATATTTTACGATTTATTTTGTATTGAATTGAGTAGATTTTATCCATTATTCTCACACTTATTCATATAAATCGCATGTTTTACATTTTCTTTCCTATTTTTGTGCTGTAATTAAAAACATGCTTCTTTGCCCTTAAATTCGCTAATTATTAATCCTCTCTTATTACCATTCGATGTCGTGATACGTGTGTTCAGTGTTTTCAGGTTTATAGGGCAGCAATGGCTTAGATGATGAACAGGAAGCATGCAAAAGTGGAAGGAACACATGAAATTGAAGTTTTGAGAAGCTGGCATCGACGCGCACGCGTGGGCAACGCGTACGCGTGACCAGTGCAGCAGACAAGCGACGCGTACGCGTGGATGACGCGTACGTGTGACCAGGATTTTGTTCAGCGACGCGTACGTGTGACGAGCGTCACGTGCTGCAATTTATAGAAAACGCTGGGGACGATTTCTGGGCTGCTTTTGGCCCAGTTTCAAACCCGAAAGTGAAGTTTAGAGGCTGCAGAGTAGAGCTAGATGGGAGGAATCAATCATTCACACTTCATTCATACACTTTAGGTTTTAGATGTAGTTTTCTAGAGAAAGAGGCTCCCTCCTCTCTCTAGGTTTTAGGATTTTTAGGTTTAGCTTTTCTCAATTTCAAAATTCTACCTTGTTTTAATTTAATTTTCTTCTACTCTTATTTGTTCTAGCACTTTAGTTTATCTATCCTCTCTTGTTGATTTATTTATTCTCCAATTTAGTTTATGAACTCTTCATGTTAGATTCAATTTTCCTTTTAATGCAATTTGAAGTATTTCATATTTATTGCTTCTTTCTTCATTTGTTATTATTGATTCCTTGCAATTAGTTGTTTAGATTTTATTATCCCTTATTAATTTTCTATGGTTTTATTTTGTGCCTTCCAAATGTTTGATAAAATGCTTGGTTGGATTTTAAACTAGCTTTTTGTATTCTTAGCTTAGATTGAGTAATTTGGAGACTCTTGAATTATCAAAAGTCTTTTGCTGATTGGTGTTTGAAAATTGCTAGTTGGCTTGAGCTTCACTAACTCTAGTCTTTGATTAGGACTTGTGAACTCAAGTTGAATTACTTACTTGACTTACCTTCAATTGTTAGAGATTAACTAAGTGAGAGCAAAAGGCAATTACCATCACAAGTGACTATGATAATGAGGATAGGAATTCCAATTATCAATCCTTGCTAAGACTTTTACTTAGTTATTATTTTATTTCTTTGTTATTTACATTACTTGTTCCTTATTTCAAAACCCAAAAATATACTTTCGCATAACCAATAATAACTATACTTTCCTGCAATTCCTTGAGAGACGACCCAAGGTTTAATACTTCGATTAATTTTATTGGGTTTGCGTTGTGACAAACAATTTAAATATTTACTGAGGATAATTTGTTGGTTTAGACTATACGTGAAACGTGATAAATTTAGTGAAAATCTGTACCGACATTTTTCCTCCATCAAGCGACGCGCACGCGTGACATGAAAAACGCCAGACGAGGCGTACGCGTGGCCCATTCGTACACGTCACAAGCAGCACGTGACCTCATTAAAGTGAAAATGCTGGGGGCAATTTCGAAGCTTCTTAGGCACAAATTCAACTGATTCTTGAGACTATTTCATGCAGAATTTAAGATGAGTCAAAGGGAGAGCAATTAGATTAGCTAGGATGATGCTTTAGTTAGTTTTCTAGAGAGAGAAGCTCCCTCTTCTCTCTAGAATTAGGTTAAAATTAGGTTAATTTCTCTTAAATCTAGGTTTAATTTCTTGTTTCTATCTTTTTTTTTTTTACAATTTCCTGTTCTATTGTCTTGATTTCCCTTAGCTCCTCTCGTTTGACTTGTCATTTCCTTTATTTTGTTACTTTTATGTTGATGAACTCTTGTTGGATTTGGATTTTATTTAATGCAATTTATGTTTCCATGTCTTTTATTGCCTTCTTGAGTTGTTAATCTTACATTTCTTGCATTGGGTAGTTGTAGATTTACATTTCTTACAAATTTATGATGCTTTCCTTTTATGCCTTCCAAGTGTTTGACAAAATGCTTGGTTAGATATTAGAGTAGCTTTTTGAGCATTCTTGGCTTAGAAAGAGAAATTAGGCAATCTTGAGTCATTAAGATCCAACTCATGTTGGTGATCTAGAGTTGTTAGTTAATATTATTTTCATTGACTCTAATCTCTTGCTAATTCAATTAGTGAGTTGATTAGGACTTTTGGATTGAGATTAACTAGTCTTATTTGACTTTCTCTCATGTGAAGATAACATTATACTTTCTTCCAATGTTGGAGATGACTAAATAGGATTAGCTCTTGATAATTATTGTATTATGATTAATGACTAGGATAGAAAGCCTATATTCTTAATCCTTGCCATGAATGTATCTCTTTAGTAATTGCTTTCTTTAATTGTTTGCTTCACTTTTCTTGTCATTTATTTTCTTGTCCCCTTATTTGCAAACTTCCTTGGATACTATGACCAATAATGTGCATACCTCACTGCAATTCCTTTGAGAGATGACCCGAGATCTAATACTCTCGGTATTTTTATTGGTTTGCACTCGTGACAAACAAAATTAAATTTTGATTGAGTGTTGTTTATTGGTTGGGAACTATACTATCAATGGAATTATTTGTGTGAAATTTCTAACTGACGAAAATACTCTTTTAATCATTGTTATTGTTGTCGTCGTTATTGTTATCGTTATTGTAGAATTTTTGCTATATTAATGACGTTGCTTGATCCAAAATTGATTTGGATGTGTTTTGTTGATAATTTAGTCATTTTTGTGTGTTATTTTCAAATTGAATTTGTGTGTCGCAATCAATAAAAAAATTCAGTGTTGGAGTTATGAATCTAAATTATTATTGTGATGAATCTGTTCCATTCTCATTTCGGTGTACTTTAGAAAACTTTCGGTGTATTTTGGAAATCTTTCAGTGTATTGTAGAACTTTTTCAGTGTATTTTTATTCTGATAAGTTCTACATAATTCAAAACTCTTTTTCTCCCTCCTCCTCATCTTTTGTTGCTTCTTCTTCTTCTTTTTCATCATCATCATCATCATCTTTTTTTTTATTCATATTTTTTTCTTGCTTTATCTTATCAAGTTTCTTCTTATTTTACTCTCTTAACAAGAATAAAAAAAATCAAACAAAGAAGAAGAAGAAACATAATGGTACAAAATTACTTAGAAGAGGATGAACTTACATTCATTCAACTAAAAGAAAGAAAGAAATAAGAAAAAAAAAAGAAGAAAAAATACAGTCTTAGAGGAAATATTTTTCTAACATTTGCAGCAAATTTGGGTGTAACATGAAGATATTTGAGTGTATTGTTTAAGAATTTTCAGTGTATATGTGCTGATAAGTTATGCATAATTCAAAACTCTTCCTTTCCCTCCTCCTCATCTTCTGCTGCTTCTTCGTCTTTTCTTCATCATCATCATCATCTTCTTCTTCTTCTTTTTCTTATTCATCTTTTTCTTTTTGTTTTACCTTCTCAAGTTTCTTCTTGTTTTATTCTCTTAAGAAGAATAAAAACAAAAAAATCAAACAAAGAATAAGAAAAAATACATAATACTGCAAAATTGCTTGAAAGATGATGAACTTTTATTCATTCAACTAAAATAAAGAAAGAAATAAGAAAAAAATGTAGCATTAGAGGAAATATTTTTCTGTATTTACAGCAAATTTTGGTGTAACATGAAGATATTTGAGCGTATTGTTTAAGAATTTTCAGTGTATGTGTGCTGATAAGTTCTGCATAATTTAAAACTCTTCAACTTTTTTCCCCTCATCTTCTACTGCTTCTTCTTTTTCTCACATTATCACCATTTTCTTCTTTTTTTATTTTATTTTTTCAAGTTTCTTCTTATTTTACTCTCTTAACAAGAATAAAAACAAAAAAAATCAAACAAAGAAAAAGAAAAAGAAGAAATACATAATGCTGCAAAATTACTTGGAAGATGATGAACTTACATTCATTCAACTAAAAGAAAGAAAGAAGGAAAAAAGAAGAAGAAAAAAATACAGCAGTAGAGGAAATATTTTTTCTATATTTGCAAGTAAATTTGGATGTAACACGAAGATATTTAAGTGTATTATTTAAGAATTTTCGGTATATATATGCTGATAAGTTTTGTATAATTCAAAACTCTTCTTCTTCCTCCTCATCTTCTGTTGCTTCTTCTTCTTATTTTTTATTTCATATTCTCATAATTCTTTTTGGAAGAAAAGATCAAATAAAAAAATACGTAAGATTGCAAAATCAATAGAAAGAGAAGGAGGGAAAAAATGCAGCAACAACAACAGTAATAAAAGAAACGGAAAAGCTACCAAAAGTACCCATGAAGTTTACGAACGCTGACAAAAGTACCCATAAACTAAGGAAATTAAATCTATACCCATGAAAGATGGGTTCCTATGACAAAAGTATCCAAATCCTAATTTTTTATTGATTTTTTTAATAAAATTCCTAAACTACCCCACCCTAACCCCATTCTACTGTTACTCCCTCTCTTCTCTTCTTCCTCTCTCCTCACTTATCCCTCAAAAACCCTCACAGAGTCACAGAAATTCTCCTCCTACCTCCTCATTGCCGTCCGCCACCCACCTACTTCATTACCGCCAATCTCTTCCCCTCTCACTGCTTTTCTCTCTCACTATCAAGGTGACTACAACATCTTTATCGCACACCTGTGACCCAACCTGAGGAGAATGCTGCCGTGGCGCGCCTGTTGCAGTCGAGGAGAACACCGTCGTTGCACACCTGAGAAGAGAGAGAAGGGTCGTGGTACTCTTGCATGCAGAAAGCGAGTTCGGTAAAGAGAAATCAGAGAAGAAAGGGAGGCGCCACTGTGGATGGAGGTTTTGCCATTGACGATGTTACAGTCGGCCGGCGAAGAAAAAGGTATTTCTTTTTTTTAAACATTTTTATTTTATTTTTCTTCTTTTCAGAAATTGATTTAGTTACTACTAAAATGATACTGTTATATTTTTTTTTAAATCTGCTTCTATTTTTTATGAAGGCTGAGATTGATTTACAGAAGACCCAGTTGATGGCTACTTCTACTTCTGATTTTTGCTGAAATAAATTTCAAATTGGATGAATGGATTTGTTGATTTTTTATGGTTGATGGCTTTTTCTATTTCTAATTTTGCTAAAGTGAATTGAAATTGGATGAATGAATTTGAAAATTTTTATGTTTTGAGTATTTTTTGGTGTTTGATTAATTTGGTTTGGGTATGGATTATAAACTTATGAGTGAATCGGTTGAGGTCCGATTCTCTATCACCACCACCACTACCATTGATTTTGGTCTGGTTTGTCGTAGGAGTAGTTTTGGACTTCATGGCAAGAGTTGGTGCAAATTGAGTTATGAAAGGTTGAAAAAGTGAGTTGAGATTGAGTGTAGGGTAGTTTAGAAATTTTATTAAAAAATCAACAAAAAATTAAGATTTGGATACTTTTGTCATACGAAACCCATCTTTCATGGGTACAGTGTTAATTTTCTTAGTTTATGAGTACTTTTGTCAGCATTCGTAAACTTCATGGGTACTTTTGGTAGTTTTTCCTAAAAGAAATAATGATAAAGATAAAACACATGAAGAAAAAGGAGGAAAAACTCAGAAAAATAAGAAAGAAGAAGAGGTAGAGGAGAAAGAGCACGGGATACAAAGAGGAATAATGTGATTTTAAACGCACATTATTTAAATAGATTTTGTTGGGTTAAAATTAACTTGTATGACTTATATACAAAAAGACTTAGTATTAGTAGCAGAAGTCTATATCTATAAGATGCGCAATGCATAACTATAAGTGAAATAGTAGGTGGCGTACGAGGATTTGCAGTGTCCAATTTTGTTACTCCTTTTTCCAGAATTTTCTTGACAGCAATCTATCGTCAGTGATGACATCTGATGCAATTCAAGGTAGCTACTATAAATACTTGAACTCACTCGCGTGTGAGTACCCACCAAAAGTTTTGTGCATCACAAATTACAATCAAATTACTCTTTAAACTACTACTATACATTCGCTCGCTGAAGAGAATCAAGATCATGGCAACTGCGTATGTCAATTCTACATTCTTTACTTTCCTTATATCTATGTCACTTGAATTTCCTCTTTGTTAAATCTTCTCTCAATTTCTGTGTAACGTTTAGTGGTGTGCAAGAAGCTCGTCCTGCTCCACTAACTTCAACTTCCGAACCACCGCCTCTTTTTGATGGAACTACCAGGTTCCTTTCTTTCTCATTCTCTGTTATAAAACTGCTTATTTTCTAGGTTTTATTATTTTTCGGTAAAATTTTGATTTGGTTAAATTATTCGGTCGGTAGTTTCAAAAAATTTGTAATTAAAATTTTATAGATTAAAAGCTTTCAATTGAGTATTATGCTGTTTTGTAAATTTGTAATTAGGTCTTTATGTTACCAATGGTAGAGTTAACGAGAATCTTCTAAAAATAAGAAGAGGTTAGATTTAGAGATTTATCCTTTACATATAGGTATCTTTAAGTTTGAAAGGGAATATTCTATTAATTTTGATATTTTTTGTACGATAATGACCTAACTATAAAATTTAAAATGAGTAGGGATCTAATCAAAAGCTTTTAAAATATGAGGATTTAATTATAAATTTAGTAAAAGCTATATGAACTGACAGAGTAATTTAACATTTTGATTTTCCAAGTTTTTACTAAAATTCAGTACTGACATGCTCAATTTCTTATCTAGGTTGTACATCTGTTATTATTGCCCCTATGCACAACGTGCATGGATCACCAGAAATTACAAGGTTATTCCTTTTCTTTGGAGGACAAATAAGTCTTTGATTTTTGGTCCACGAACATTTAAGTCTCCGAGAATTTAAAATATATTTAAGTCTCTGACATTTTCAAAACCTAGACACATCGATTCTTCTGTTTACTTAGGTCTATCAGACCCAACGGAAAAATCAAACATGGCTTCCGTTGTACTGATCTAGCGATATACGGATGCTCACGTAGGAAAGTTTTTAAAATGAGATAAATTTAGACCCAGAATCGATATGTCTAGCTTTTAAGAAGGTCAAGGACTTAAATGTATTTTCAAATCATCGGGAACTTAAATGACCGCTGACCAAAAGGTCAAGGACCTATTTGTCCTTTTCTCCTTTTCTTTATAGTTGAATCTTTGTATAATGGTAAATTCAATTGCTTGATGAATTACATATTAGTTAGTCACCCTTGATATGATTATGAATCATACATTGAATAAACAGGGAACCACCAACGTAGCACTTGAATGATTTTGTTGCTGACACAATAGTTCTTAAAAGAATGGAATTAGTTTTAACGCCCAAAAGATATCAACTGTTGACTAGTACTCATGTATTTAATTATTATTTGCTAAGTCATAAAAGTGTATGATTCTATTATTATTTACTCTTCTGGTCTGCTGCTGTTATACTTTTCAGGTCTTGCCACTTTTAATTTGTTTCTTCTGTTGGTTACAGGGGCTGCAAGAGAAGATCAAATTGATTCCTATTGACCTTGGAAACAGGCCTGCTTGGTACAAGGAGAAAGTCTACCCTCAAAATAAGGTATGTAACTTGATGATTATGATAAAAGATAATATTATAAATTGCTTTGCTATTTTATACATAAACAGTTTCTTAATAGAGATGCACATGAATGGTTTTATATTTTAACAAATAGAAAATTTTAACTCGTCTTGGAATTTAATCTTTATTTAGAAGAATGGGATAATAGCAGTTGAACTCTTAGGCTCACATCAGTGCTAGCATAGTTTTAAAAAAGAGATCCTGACAAGGAGAAAGTCTACCATGAAAATATGTTTTAGTTTGTGTTAGTGATAGAAGATAAATAAATTTGCTTGCTAGTTTATGCATAAACAATTTCTTATTAACCTTAAGTCATGGTAGATGTAAATGAATGGTTCTTTGTTTTAATAACCAGAACAATCAACACTGAAATTTGATGTTATGGAAGTTGTCTTGTAGAGACAACTATTTAGTTGTTAATGTAGTGTTACCTATTTATAAAAAGCTCTCAATAGACTCATTTCTAGTTTATGTACAACATGTTTCACTTGATTAACTAATTTACTGCACGCACATATATGACTTTCGTCTCCTGCTAATTTTTACAGGTGCCGTCATTGGAGCACAATGGTAAGGTAATTGGAGAAAGTCTTGATTTGATCAAATATATAGATGCCAACTTTGAAGGGCCATCTCTTGTTCCAACGGTAAGAACTTTGAACTGCCGAATCTCTTTCTTCTTTGCACATTATGGCCCCTAATCATTTTTCAGTAGTTAATTGAGTAATGAACTAATGATGTTAAGAACACACTTTTTATAGGATCCTGCAAAGAAAGAGTTTGGTGAGCAATTGGTGTCACAAGTTGATTCAGTCACCACAGATTTGTATGCTGCATTGAAAGGGGATGCTATACGACAAGCAAGTAAGAGTGTAGGTTTATTGATTGAGGAGAGTGTTTTCTCAAACGTAAAAATGTGTCTTAAAATTGGTTCTCTGAATTAGGTCCTATCTTTGATTCCTTTGAGAATGCTCTTGGAAAATTTGATGATGGGCCATTCTTCCTTGGTCAATTCAGCTGGGTAAGTTCAAGTAGATTTCTTAATTCATACCTCAAGAAATTGGAACTGATACTGATGTTCATCATGATGCATTTGATAAAAGAAAGTTTCACTTACCCAAAAGTGGCAAAAAATCAATGTAGAATAAACCTGTAAACCCTTACTCACATAAAACAATGTAGTCAAACCCACCATGTATTGATTTGTCACACTTTCTCTAATGGTGGGAAATGAATTTGTCATTTTTAAATACGACATTATCCTACCAATTTTTTTATTAGGTATGAGGTTTGGTGTTTACTCATGATTACATCAATGAATATGTGACTTTTCTCCCTTTATAATTTGTAAATGCTTGTGATAATCAGGTGGATATCGCCTATCTTCCATTCATTGAAAGATTCCACGTGGTCTTTGCTGAGGTTTTCAAGCATGACATCACTGAAGGAAGGCCTAAACTTAGAGCATTCATTGAGGTACCCTATAGCCTCTTATCTATAAACTTTTCTTCCCCCTTCTGTCGAAATTGCAATGTTTTTCATTAATTTATATGATTAGCTAATTTGACGCAGGGGTACATGTCTTTAGATTACTTGGAGTTTCCATGGGTCATATGACCTAACAACATTATTACTTTTCTTTTCTATGTTTTCATGTTGCGAGTGCCTTAGTGGTTTCACATTGCTTATGCTGTCATTTTGGTTATTTCTTTTCTTTTCCTTGTGTTATTCTGAAGTCTCGCATAGCTTACATTACCATTATGTGGATACTGGATAGCTATTTTCTATATAAATAACAAGTTTATTCGATATGTCAATAACCAATAGTGGTAGCAGAGTGTTCTATTTGAATTTGGCCCTGAAATTCAGTCTATGGGATTGATAATAAGATGTCTAACTATGCTACTAACATGTTCAAACTTTCGTAGTTACGGAAGAGATTTTCATTTGAGAGTAAAACTTAATTTCTTCAATGTTTTGTAGGAGGTGAACAAGATTGATGCATATACACAAACAAGGTTTGACAGAAAGGAACTTGTTGATCTTTACAAGAGACGTTTCTTGGTACTGCTACGTATCCTTTTTCACTGTTAATGTTTGAAGAGTCCTAATTTGATTGATTTATGACTTTGTTTACATATTCTCTTTGCAGCCCCAACAGCAGTGAACTTTTGAATTGCAGTGTGGCCTCTAAGATGAAAAGAACGCGGCCAATAGAGTGTTTTGCATTCATGGGATGCTGATGTTCAGTTAGATATTGGTCTGTTTGTTATGTGTCATAATAATCAATAATGTTCTATGTAACAACAACTTGTGATCTTTGATGATACATGTACTATTGTGATAATAAATTAATTAGTAATAAAGAGATATATATGCATTACCTATAATATACTAGAAAGTATTCGATGACATTTCTGTCAGCAAAGGCAAGAAAAAGATGGAAATGAAAGAGAAAAACATAGTATAAACGGGGAAGAAAATAATTTGATGAGATCATACAATGCTTTCAAAAACATCTGAAATTGATACTTCTTATCTTCAAATATAGGTGGCTGTTTTACATATATTTTCTTAGATATGAAGTTATTTGAGAAGGTTGGCTTTGCGTCCATTTGGAACAATGAGATCATTTGAGAAGCAATAAAAACAAGCAAGATTTCAATTATTTCTAACCTTGTGATTGGTTTAAAGATTTTTTCACAATCAATTCTTTTTTCATGATCATAGTCTTGGGCAACTAATTATGTTTTGATTTTTGACAATTTTCCTATTTCGTCCAATTTCTTTTCGTACATTATTAATCCTAATGATTATTTTTTTTACGACTGGATATCAAACTTGATTTTTATAAAATTGTTTTTAAGTTTTTCTTTCATAGTTTTGACCGAATCAAGTTTTTTGAGAGTTTGAATATATGATCTGATTCAATTATTAGATTCTTACTCTTTTTGGAATTGGATTATTGAAACAACTTTGGGATCCAGCACACTTTTATAGTTTTGACTTTTGAGATCTTTCAGCTTTTTCTCTTTCTAGTTCCTTTTCCTGTTTTTTTCTTTTATCAATGACTTGAGGTGATGATATTGTTAAGTTTCCAGAAGAAATTCTGAATAAAAAATTGAATCATCTAAAAAAAAACACATGAAAGACAAAGTGAGAATTTATGATGTAAAAATACGGGACACGATACGATATGATACGGGATACGTGGATACACAAATTTTAAAATTTTATAAGATACGAGACATGACATATATATAAAGTATAAAATATTTTTTTAGATAAATTATAATGATATTTTGATATTTTATTAATATTAAAACATAAAATAATTTTTTAATGATTTTTAATGTCTTTTTTAATTATATAAAATATTTAAAAAAATTTATTTTAATAAATAATAATATATTATTTCTAGATGCATTCCAAGAATACATGTTGAAAATAAAGTTGGACATGCTGACACGTGATGATATTTTGGTATGTCCAAATATCTCTGAAAAAAAAATTTATTTTTTATCAAGATGCGGTTAGACACAATAGAGAGCAGACACATATGAGGACGAGAGTTGATGAGTGTCGTGTCCGTAATATGTCTAATACGCAGAAACAGAAACTACATACATACTACTAGTTTCAGCACATTACAACCATAGCTACCATCATCACGGACAAAAACAAACAATAATAATGCAACAACAACATACGAAGAAAACCCTAACACATTTAAAAAAAAAAAAAACACATTATAAAAGGGATGAACGAATGAATATATATCGACTTAACAATGTAGAAAAAGCCATGATTAAGAAAAACAGAGGAGTAGATAATAGCTATTTTGTTTCTCCTTTCTATTTTGGTTACCTCTAACAATCAAGATGCTTCTCATCAGACCACTACGTGTGCAATAAAGACTGCTTGCTTTGCTTGACAGAAAGCATCAGAGAAAATCCCTCTCAAAGTGGCATCATTGAAGAAAATAAAGAGAAGAGACTATGTTGGATTGAGAGAAATAGTCACTGCATGTTAAATCCCCTCTAATACACTAACCGACGATGTTTCTATGCAATTTGGGCGCCAATTAAAAAACGGCGTCGTTTTGAAAATCCAGCTTGGCTTCCAGCGTGACATCCGTCAATTCAAGTCATCTTTCCGTCACTGAAAAATGCTTCAGGGACGACCGTGAGTCATCTTTATTAAATTCAAGGACAACATTAGGACTAATGCAAGTTTAAGGACAACTTTAAGTCACGAGGGCAAGTTCAGAGACTACTTTGAGATTTAACTCAAACTAAAATTCCAGATACCAGCATTTGCGAATAAATGACCAACTACATGATTGGATCTACTCGTCTTCCATGTTTAAATTAAGTACAAGGCTAGTTCATTTCAAAGACTTTCATAGAGTAAGAAATGTCTCAAAACATAGTGTTTAGAGACTAAATCCTTAAAAAATATAAAACTTGTAATATTGTTCAATATAAAAAGAAAAAGAATTAAAGACCCGTATGACTAGTAAAAGTGTTTTTTTTTTTTTTTTTTTTTTTTTTTTTTTTTGTAAATTTTAATGGCCAATCATGCGTTGGCGTTAAACATGTCCTTAAAGCCATTACTCAAAAAGCAGTCAACACCAATATTGAAGGAAAAAAATTAGAATATAAGGAAAAATAGGGAGTTTCGGTAATGTGTTCTAAAGACATTTAAAAATATTATAAAAACATTTTACTAGAAATGATTGAAAAAATAATTTTTTTTATATTTCCAATAAATTGAATACATCAAATTCTTTTTTTTAAAAAATAACATTATTATATTCTTAAAATGTGCTTTTAAAATACAAAATAGCTAAATCCAAATAAAAATATGGAACTACAAGGTCTACAAGATAACATGCGCGACCAAATACAGCTTAACCTACCCAAACTTGGAGTTTTACCAAGTTAATCAGATTTCTTGGCCACACTTAATAACACTCCTGTAGTAAGACATATGACTACAAATCCAAGAGAAGCCTCCGTTGATACATGGATTCCTGTATTAATGAAAGGAGGCGTGAACATTCAATTATAGTGGATCTTATATAAGGCCCTGAATTTTCACCAAATATTCAGTTTGGTCTGAGTTTTAGAACCGTGAATTAGTGAACCTTTCGTCGCCAATACAGTTAACCGAATGGACTAGCTGTAAAACTGCTTTAATGGCGGTTAACCACACTGTAAACATTCTGTTAACTAGATTGGTGATAGAAAACCAACTTGATTAATGATTGTGAGGGATCAAATGGAGTATGTTTAAAACTTAAAAACCAAACTGATCATCAAGTGAGAACTTAGGTACCAAATTGAGTATCATCTCATTGTATAGTACAGACTCACCAAAATAGTCCAGGATCATCTTGCACCCAATGAATCCCAGAACAACAGCAATGGATGGCTAACAAGACCGAAAAGACAGATATCAGTGAGAAGGATGGGATCTCAAACTCATAATTGAAATAATAGCCTGAACAAGGTTATCAAACTCGAGTTCAGGTCCTCAAATTGCATTTTATGATTTATGTTTACACAAGTCGAGGTAACCTTCCGAGATTGATTACCTTGAGCTTAAAACTATGTGAAAGATGGGATTCTCAGTAGCAGATTATGCAAATAAATTATTCTTTCAAATAAGAGCAATGATAATGTAACCTTCCACTTCCCTTTTGCTGAAATGGAAATTTTACCTTCCCTTCAGGATAAATTAACAGATAGAATTTAAGTCAAATAGGTATGACAGAAGGAACATAACCCAAATCAATCTTTCCTATGTGCTCATGTGCACCAGTTTATTTTCAAACACTATTTAGATGAAGTAGCAAATTTCTTCATAGACAAGATGCTAAAGTAAAACACCAATGATAGAGTGGCAACTGAACCTTAGTCTAGAAGAAACATATTTGCTTCTTTTAAGGGATATATACACTTAAACACAAGAATACTCGCACCAACCAAAGGGATATAAATTTAAGTCACATTTACCTGCAGGTACTCCAACTCTGACATGCCCTCAGATATTATTGGGTAAAGTGACCTTAAACCTACAATTAAATATGGAAGCACTTTATTATTGCTTATTCATGCGAAAATCAATTTGCACAACTGACTGTTAAGACAGATTCACATCTTAGAAGTTAGATAAATAGCAAAAATGAATCTTTTCACCTGTCCAACCTCACATGGCCATGCAGTAGAGAAAAATTGTTTAATTATTTGTCTATTTTGTGGAATAAAAGAACCCCATTTTTTGTAACGAATTACCATTCATAAGATTATTCATTATGTATTCAATGAGAAAATCAAACTGATGAAATACCCTTACATGGCAGAAAAGTACTTGTAGGGTTTCAAGAATCCAGATGTCAAATATTATACTGAAAAAATAATTTCTAAGGCATACAACTATACAAGAACCAAGTTCAAATATATTAGTATTTATTCAAAAATGAATGAGGCAACAGAACTTACTCAAAATGGCAAAAAGATTAGACGAAAATACTACAAACGGATCCCGAGTTACGCCAAAAACTGCAGGTATTGAGTCAACCTAAATGAAAACATCATGTCAACATTCAAGTACCAAATTGACTAGAAAATGCTGCAATGGCAAAGAGGGATTAGAAAACCTACTGCAAATGCAATGTCACTGAACTCAACAACTGCTACAGTAAGAAGCAAAGGGGTGGCCTGCCCAAAATGTTTTATCCCTGTTAGAAATTAAGTTGAAATTAATTTAATCCAGATTTATAGTCACTGAAAATGAAGGGAAGCAATGAATCTAAATGTAGCGAAGTTCAAGGGTTTTGAGATGTGGGAAGGTAACGGAATGAACCAAGACAATAAGGAAGTAATATCAATTTGTAACTGACTAATGAACGGTCGGACAGTTATAAAGCACTTACTTTCCACAGTCCATCTTGACTTGTTATGAAACGATTTCCATCGTAATATGCTGCAAAATGTAAAAAAACAACTTCAATAAGCTGAATGGTAGAAACATGCTAAGTCAAAATGCAAAAGCTAACAGCATATTTTCCCCATCTTGATTTGTCAACAGTAACATATACGTTCAAATGCCTGCGTGGTTCTGTATATATATCTGCATATGCTAATCAAGCAGTACAAAATGGAACATTTATATTAAAAGCAATCTAAATTAAGAATATAAAAAAAATGATGACAGGATTAATCAGCAGCAAATTCCAACTAGGGAAAGAGAGAAATAAGCATGACCACAGAACATTACTTGTT